>NC_135433.1:48192765-48320265 GCF_051991255.1 Vanacampus margaritifer
GGTTTTGCTGACGGTGACTCACCTCCTCCGCCTGCTTGCGCAGCGCCTTCTCCCTCTCGTACTGGGTGATGAGCTGCTCGTTGTCCTCCTTCAGGAGCTCCAGCTCCACTTCGTGTTCCTGGTTCTCTAATAGCACCGCATCCAAGTTCTCCAGGACGTTCACCACCAGCGGCATCAGCTCTTTCACCACCTCCTCGTCGTAACTGCGGATCAGCCTCTCGAACTCCCGGTAAATGCTGTTGGCCAGGCCCGACACGCGCTCCGACATGACGGTACAAGAGCCGTAGTCATCCTGGCAATAAGGGAATTCATCATTATTTTGATAATTGATTGTTTTGTGCACATCCTCGGCATTTCAGCCTTTCAACAGTAAATATTCTCAAATTTCTGTAGTTGTATATATATATATGTGGGGATTTTTTATTTTTATTTTTTTCAAAAAAAGACATTTGCAAACATCTGCTTTTACTTTGGAAAACCATTATCAACATTTTTGCCTATTTTGTCACATTACAAACCAAATCAGTAACTAAATCACAATCAATTTAGCATTTTCCACACTGTCAATTAAGTAAATTCCATTTTTTAACCAAAGGTATTGATTTTTTTTTGTCTGATTAATTGATTAATAATAATCTGTGCAGTCCTGGTTGGAAACTCTCTTAGGAATTTATGGGAATAAACCAGGAAGTTACAAAACTGAAGGTTGTATATATCTTATATTTTAGTGTAATCCTGTCAAAAACAGACACATTTAATTTAAGAACCGTGCTACACTGTCTTACAAGTTTTTAGTTTTTTTTTGTTTCATCTAAAAATTGTGATTGGATTTATTTATTTTTAAGAATTCAGCTTGTGGTCAATATGGCCAAGGATAATTGTCTATTTTGAATGATTGTTAATGACAAAAACAGAAATGTTTTCTTTTCTTTTATATATACAGCACCTTGCAAAAGTATTCACCCCCTTCAGTTTTTCAACATTTTGGCACGGCACGATCACAAACAAATTTCATGTGAAAGTTAAACACAAAGTAGCACACAATCGTGACGTGGAAAAAGGTGGATATCTTATTTGAAACTTGTTTTACAACTAAAAAACTGAAAAGCACTGTGTACAAAAGTATTCAATTAATACTTTGTCAACCCCTTTTTGCTGCAATTACAGCAATTGCAGCTTCAAGTCTGTTGGGGTATGTCTCTTTCAGTTTTGCACTTCTAGGGACTGAAATTTTTGTCCATTCCTCCTTGCAAAACAGCTCAAGCTCAGCTAGGTTAGATGGAGAGGTCTGTAAAAGCACACAGCACAGAAAAGAGTATTATGATAACTAAAGAGCACACTAGGTTGGTCCGGGACAAATTTGTGGACAGAGGACAAGGAAACAAAAGGATTTCAAAAGCTTTTAACATCACAGAGTACTATCTAATCAACCAGTGAGAAGTGGTACCAAACAACCACAAATCTCCCAAGACAAGGCCGCCCCTCCAAAGTTTCTGACCGAAGGAGGGCACTAAATCAAAGAAGTACCCAAGAGGCCTTTGATCACTATAAATCAGGGCCCCTGATTTGATATGGACAGATTGGGAAACTGTCCATAGAACAATCATCAGCCGAGTACTGCACAAATCTGGCCTGTATAGAAGGGCAAGATAAAAGCCATTTCTAAAAGGGAGCCACAAAAAGTCACCAGTCACAGCCATGTAGGAGACACCGCTGACAAGTGGAAGAAAGTGCTCTGGTAAGATGAGACCAAAATGGAACTTTGTGGCCTACATGACAAACACGATGCTTGGTGTAAGAACAACACTGCTCATCAGTCTCAATACACCATCCCCACTGTCAAACATGGAGGTGGGAGCATCGTGCTCTCGGGGTGCTTTTATTCTGCAGGGACAGGGAAGATGGATGGCACCAAATACAGGTCAATCTTGGAAGAGAACCTGTTTTCACAAACGCTCTTCATCCAACCGAACTGAGCAGAAGCTGTTTTGCAAGGAGGAATGGGCAAAAATTTCAGTCACAAGAAGTACAAAACTGATAAGAGACATACCCCGAAAGACTTGAAGCTGTAATTGCAGCAAAAGGGCACTTTTGCACACCCTACTTGTCAGTTTTTTAGTTGCAAAACAAGTTTGAAATGAACTTCACGATTGTGTGCTACTTTGTGTTTAACTTTCACATAAAATTTCAATGAAAAATATTTGTTTGTGGTCTTGCCGTGCCAAAATGTTGAAAAAGTGAAGGGCGATGAACACTTTTGCAAGGCGCTGTACAAAACAATAACTTTCCATTCATGTTTCCCCATTTCCATCCATCTATTTAGATCGTTTACCCTCAGCAGGTGACCGGTGAGCTAGACCCTTGCACTGGTCGCCAGTCAATCGCACGGCACATTTAGACAAACAAATATTCACACAAGGGGACATTTTAGAGTCTTCAGTCAATCTAATATCCATGGTTTGGAACGTGCGAGGAAGTACTAGAACCCGGTTTTGAACCCCAAACTTCAGAACTGTGAGGCAGATGTGCTAATAGCATGCCTGTGTGGAGTGTGCTTGTTCTCTCCCCATTTTCTCCAGGTATTTGGGCTTCATCCAACATTCAAATAACACGTTCCCATGACAAAATTTCCAATTTTGGTCGTTCTTCAAACTCCCGACTCTCATTTGCAACCCTACCTACCTGGTAGACCACCTCGTCTATCTGTAGCTCCATCATCTTGGCGGCTGCAGCTGGCTGCGTAAACCAGATGAGGACTTCCAAAGGCCTTGTCGACTGTCGAGGTGTTTTTGGATCAAGTCAGCGCAGGAGAAAGGTGTAATTCCGCATAACAGTCACCTCGGTGAAGGAAATATAACCGTATGAATATACAGAGGGCCACTCCTCCTCCTCCTCCTCCTCCTCTGCCAGCTCGTCGTGTCACGGCCCAGCTAGAAGAGTCCCCCCGAATAGCACAATACAACGACCTCAGCGATGGTGGAACCGTGAGGCTGTCTCTCTAGTGGATGTGGCCTCTCCGGAGCCATGCCGAATGGGGAGAGAGATGCCTTCGTCGATAATGCCGCACCTGCCTCTCAGCAGCCGCAGCCCCCGAGCCAAGACATTGCTGGCTAGGAAAATAAATACTTTAAATAATAAATAGAATAATAAATAAGATAACCAACGTCGATTGATGCCGCTATGAGGAGGTTTGTGACATTTTTCCCCTCTTCGGGTCGGGAGGTGATGGTGATGTCTCCCAATGGGAGAGGTTCTCGCAATCGTCAGATGGAGGAGCCAGCTGACCCACTGGGGATGACGTCACAACGGCTGCATCAAGTTAGCACAGGGCACCGGAAATCCGGTTGAAAGCTATGAGTTAAAATACTGTACACGAATCTTAGCAATAACATCGACTTCTGGCGACGTAGAAGTATTAAGTGTTGACTTGACCTCTCTATTTGTTATATTTACACCGTGTCATCACCTGCGAAGTACGAATGTAACATTGGTACTTCATGAATTAGCGCCACTTAGATTTGCAATTTTGATTTGATTTTGTAACGTGAAAAAATAAACTCGTGTTTTGTTAATGATGCACCAATTACAAAAGCAAATGTCATAAGTACACATATTACTCGTATATATATATATATATATATATGTATTTAAAAGTACAATTTTTGGTGAGATAAAATCACCTGAAAACTGTGTTTTAATTTTGCAGGCTAAAACCGGAATTCGACTAGCACATTAGCCTTAAAAGTCCCTAGTGATACATTATAATAATAATGACGATGCACTCTGAAACTGATGCTTCACTGGTGAGAGACAAAGACAGCCGATGATACACAGCTAAAAAGGCTAAATGATAAGCCACGTTGTTCAGAATTGTACAGTATGAAAAAGCAACCTGCAGTCATTGACGGAAGGGTTTAGTGAATCACTTACGTAGAAGTTCATTATATAGGCCTATGCCTATTGTTTGGATCCATTTTAACAATCATATCTGGTTAATTCACAATTCAGCAAAATAAAATTTGATAATGGTATCAAAATGTTTCATGAGGCTGAGTCTAATAAAAATACGGTTTTCCTTTACGCCAATACAATCAATCAAATAAGTTTCACTCCTGCCTGTGTCCATTTAACCAAAATAATTCAAAATGTGGCTACAGTGGTTGTACTTTGATGTGTCTAAAACTCACATCTAAAATATGTCGATGTTAAAAAAGAAACGGGACAGTGCAACAGAGTCAATATTGAAGATGTGATGTAACATCAATTTCACAGAAAATGATTTGAACTGATGAGAGTCAGAAGACTTGACACTGAAGCGCATTGAGTGAAGCTTAGTCAACTGTGTGATATGGAGTAAATTATATACATATTAAAGGACAGTGAAGCAGAAAAAAAAGTTTTTTCCCCCCAGTAATTAAAAAAAAATGTTTATCTCATCACTCTGTGTGAATCTTTAGTGCTCAGTGACCACTCCCTTTGCACACAGCTAGTCTGGCCTGTATTGCGCACAACACTGGGGAGGAGGCCCATCCCATCATTTAATTCACGGCAATTTTCATTGAGCAAGGCTCAAGAAGTAACAGGAACACTAAGTAATAGCTTATATAGCTCAGTGCAAGGACATCAAAAGTGTCAGCCGGTTGTCAGGGAAAATGGATCTAACAGCGGACAGATTGTCAAACAGCATAATATGCTAATCATTTAAATAAAACGGAAAACATGGTTCTCCCCCCCCTTTATTTATTTTTTTTACTTAAATTGTTTGGAACAATTTCAGTGTTGTGTAACAATAGTTTGCATTGAGGCAAACTAATGGATTGTCAACTGTGCAATATTGTACTGAAGATGTAAACAAATTGCCTTGGTGACAAGGTAAAACCCACAATAAATATTCATGTTATTTTAAACGTGAAAGACGATGGTAATGCTAATCGTTTACCCTTGTGACCCATATTTAGATCTGAGACAGGGGAACAATGCTGTAGCATTTTTGTGCAATATAAATAGTTACCTCAAGGTGGCAGTATCCATTAATCAAATACTGTTGTAGCTGGATAAATGTAGTCATGATACTTTCATCCCAGGAGTGCTGCAACCATGCCTAAAACGTTTTTTTTTTGTTTTCTGACTGCAGTTAAACAGGCTAGATTTTGGCCAGGGATAAAGGGTGGCAATTCTGCGAGGGCAAGAATTGTCAACAGCAGTAGAAAACAAGTCCGGCTTTGTATGCTAAATTTACACTGCTGCAAACATTCAGGGCACGCGCAGTGCTTGTTTAGAAAGTATGTCACCATTTTATTAGCTAGCAGTGAAGCTCAACTATCCACTGAATGATGCTCAGTCAGTCATCCAACTGCAAAAAAACATTTTATTGCAATACACAGGGTTGAATTCTGCTGCACTCATTGCTGCCAGGCACATCAACACACAGGGGGGACGGGCCGGTGCCAAAATACTTTCAATGTGCATCATGAAATGAGTGAAGAGGTGATACCGAAAAAGCTCACCTGAACTCGGGTGAGCCACAACTTGTCCAGAGTTCTCCCCCGTCTCCAACTGTTTTAATTTAAAACATAAACAGAGGCCAACCCCGAGGAGGAAAAACAAACAGCATGTTCTCAGATAAAGCAAGCAATGAGGGCAAAGCAGAAAACACACATTCGCGTAAAATCAAAATGGAATTTCTTTAGGGACCGCAGAAACATTTTTGGGGTAAACAACCACATTCATCTTTGATTCAATGGCAATTATGGGGGGGTATTTTCTTCCCTGAAGAATCAGTTGTGACAGTAGGCCTTTATGTGACAGGCACGTTTGGATGATGGGAAGAAAAAGGCGAAAGATCACAGATGACAGAACTGCTCTAACTGGTGGTCTGAAGTAAGCCAATGGTGAAAACAAAGGTGATTTTGAAGGCCACCATGTTGCATAAACTAAAGGAAGGGGTGGGTGGGGGGTCAAACTAGAGGGCTTATGCACCTATACAGTATTGAGAGGAAACCATTTCACATTGGTAGTGACAATTGATTGAAAAGGCGGCGATTGTATTATGCAGGTTGAAGGGTCAAAGAGGGATGGAGGGGGGCGAGGAGATGGGGCGGCTGAAAATCAGGCTGAAAGTGCAACGAATTGAGAACAACAGATCAGTCCGCGTTTGCTATCGAGAACAACAGATCTTCTCATGTACATGTGAGACAACCATGAGGGGTGATGGGTGTTGGAATGAAAGGCGATGCATGGGGGAGCAGACAAAACATGTGGAGGGTAGACCCACACGAGGAAAAGGGGTGGGGTCAGCGGCTCAGTAGAACACCACGCTGGACTTTCCTCCTGGGGGGTTAAGGACCCTGTTGTGAGAGCGAGGCTTGGGTCCCAGGTGAGGCTCGTGTTTCTTCAGGTCATCAGTGGGTGGGGTGGACGAGGGGCAGGAGGAGGGGGCGGGCTTTGGGGTAGGCGGAGTAGCAGTAGGCTCCTCCTTAGCTGGCACAACGGCTGGTGTGGCAATTTGCTCTTTGGCCTCAGGCTGGCCGACGTTGACTTCGGGCTGGCCGACGTTGACTTCGGGCTGGCCGACGTTGACTTCGGGCTGGCCGACGTTGACTTCGGGCTGGCTGACTTTGACCTCTAATGCTTTAACAGGAACCCCGACTGTAATGAAAACAAGGCTTAAAGCTGTTAAATGCCACTCCAAGTTTACTGTCAGTCATTAAACAAAAATGACACCTTGTATATTTAAAACAGCAAAACACCAATCTAAAGAAAGACTGCTAGCTTAATGCTAACACTAATTAGCATCTGTTGCTGTGCCCTATAGTTTTGAACAGAAATGGTTCGGCAACATGTAGACATACAGTATTAAAGTACACGCTATCATCTGCCTAGAATGACTAATATTAGATCCATACTGATGAGCTCAAAGACGAGTTGAGACGCTATGAATTCCACTGAGTTTTGGCAGGACAGGCCTGCTGCAACATGATTGGCTGCTGTAAGGGCTGTCAAGAAGTACAGTAGGATAGGATTAATAATAACGCGACAATAAATAGTATGAAAAAAACTAGGGCTGTGTTTTTTGGGGGATTTTTCTTTTTGAGCCCGATATCGATTAATTAAACCATGAACCGATTTTAATATATCTTTTTTCATAAAAAAATTCATAAGCAAATAGCATTGTAAAGGCAAATCTTTTAAATTTATATTTACAATTATTGAATTAGAATTATGAAAATGTTTTATCTCATCCTTGCTGATGGCAATGCTTGTGTAACATTTAAGTGATTATAACGTTACTTTTATAAATAAACTGAATCATTTAACCAGTTACTGCCTTTGCAAAATTTTATTTGGAATTTAATGTTTGTGTTGTTTTTATCATGTCCTTGATATTGAAAAATAATTATTGATCCATAATTAATATAAATTGTAGTGAATCGAATCTGAAAAAAAAAAAATCAAAATCAAATTGAACTGAACTCGAAATGGAATCCATTGAGGAAATTAGAATAAATACCCCGCCTGAGAAAAAAAAAAACTGTCTCCTATGCTGCCCCCAGTTGGCCAATGTGGGCACAATTGATGCAAGGCACTACTAAAGAGTAAAAAAAATAAAATTATGTAAATACCATTCTTAACAAAACACTAAACCTTCATCCTTGTGTGCATCCCACATTTTGACATTCTTTTACCAAATGGAGAATCGAGAGAGAGCAAGCAGTAAATCAAAGTGTGTCGAAATTTCTAAAAAGCTCCACCCCCACCTCCACTGAACTAACTAATCTGCACATTCATTGTGAATATTATTTACTTTTGTAATTTCTAGACACTGGCAAGAACATAGTGACGAACCTCATCTTAATGATCACACCGAGGTTTTAAAATGTAAAAAAAAAAATAAATCTCTGAGTAAGATGCTCACCTGGTGATGGGGGTTCAGGTCCTGCGGTTAGATTGTCCTGTAAAAAAAATAAATAAATAATAAAAACACACAATCATGGCCATTTCATTTTGCAAGATCAAACTATCGACTAAGGAAGCCTGCAGCACTGCACTTGGACACTCAGCATATTTCCAATCCACTTTCAATAGTGTATCAATGCAGACCATGGCTGCACAAGCTTGTTGTGCCGAGTCAGCAGAGAAGGAAATTAAAATAGAGTACACTTCACCTTTGGCTTATTTGGGTGACTTCTGCTTTGGCTGTGGACATCTGCACTGTCCCCTGAACCAAATATGTCGCTGGTTGGTCCACCTGGAGGAAGGGGTCTCTGTGGTTGGACTGGAGGTTCAGGTTCCCCAAATATCCCACTGCTCTTACCTCCTACATGACACAATATCACAAAGTATTAATGTATTAATTCATTTGTTTTTCTCTTCTAAATGTGTTGTCCATCATACACGAACATGTCAATATCACGTTTGAGTCCTTGGTTTATTTACGGTCGCGACATACGGCGTCCCACGACAAGAGAGCACACAAGTTAGCATACTTTCTTTTTTAATTTATGTTTTTTATATATGGCCTAGTCCTATATTTTTTTCATTCAAGTATTTACTGCAGTAAGACTTTACTACTACATTAACGTACGTTAACTAGTACAGACAATGGCCCATTTTAACATACAAATACAGGTTGCATCACTGCAGTAGGAAGGGAACTCCCTCGTAAATAGAGGACCCATGGTACATAAACTGTAGGGGTGTGCCCAATTTTTTTTTTCAATCTAATTTAGTATGATTCAGAATCGATTTTAAATGTCCCAAAATCGATTTTATTTAAATTATTTTATACTGTCTGCCCTTTGTTTGTGTGTGCCTTTATTGGGAGCGCTGTTCATGTTGTACCCGGTTTGGCCACTGAGGGGCAGTGTGGTTCCACACGGTCTAATACACTGTTAAGTTGTAACCACATTAGAGAGTAGAAGGGAAAAGTCACGATCAAGTTATTCCAATAAAAGTTGTTTTGTTTTTTTGCAGCGTGGAGCTGTTCTTTTGAGTAATAAAAGTGCCGCGAGTAGCGCACTAGTTAGCATTAGCGAGTCCGACTGGAGTAGATTATTACGATTCCTTGAACATCTATAAATTGAAGCAAAAATCATTGTCAATCAAATCATTTTGAATCAAAAATTTTTGTCATTCAAAAATCGATTCTGAATCGAATCGCACACACAAAAATCGGAATCCAATAGTGAGACATTCAAAGATTCCCACCCCTAATAAACTGCATTAGATTACACCCAACGCTAAATCTGAATTGCATTTTTGGCATTAAAAATATGTCTCTAATATTCTTACAACATGTTAAAATAGTAAATGCAAATTATTATTATTTTTACAGCCCGCATTTGTACATCTCCTATTTGATATGACTTATTGACCATTCGTCATATTAAGTCACATCTTGCACAAAGTGTCATATTGATGACGCATGACTCAAAAATAGCATGCTTAACTTGGAAAATGCTTAGCAAAGAGGGGGCTTGCATTCAAGAGGAGAACAGTGGAGATGTCTATGAAGAAATTATCACATGAAAGTAACAGTTTTCACACACCCTCTTTTCCCCCACATCCATTACACGCTTGTCTCACCTGGAGGGTTGGAGCGCCTGGGTGCAGTCTGGGGCTCCTCTGGTGAGGCAAACAAGTTAGATGCCATTTTATTTGGTCTTCTAGATTGGGGGGCTTCCTCTTCATAGCCACCAAACAGATTACTGGAGCCACCGCCGGGAGGCCGCAGCACCCTGCAGAGGACAGATGTACTTTGCTCAACTTTAATAGGAATTAGATTTGCAATCCAATTATATGAAGTCTAACCTCTTTATAATGTGGAATCTAGATATAAATGAGAACTATCTAAGCCTCAGCGAGCCATTTATTTTGGCTGACGAGAGGATTATGAGTTACAGTACAATAGGAATATTTTTTTAGAGCAGTTTGGTCATCATAAATTCAGCTATTTCATTTATTTTGGCACCAATCTTCCATTATTGACTAAAAAAATTTACCTACTCGTAGTTTCTTGTAATCATGTCTATAAGCGCTTAAAGTTTACTTTGGTACCAATAACCTAAGGTGAAGGGAGTTGAGGTGCTTCATTTAGTCAAATGTATGGATGGATGGTTGTTTGCTGCCATCTTGGTGCCAAGGACCTATATAGGAAGTTGAAGTGAGTTGAATTTCAGTTAGACATAAGATATGCTTTGCCACCATTTTGTGTCAATTATTCATGGATTTTTGCAATTCACGGTCGAACCGGCTCTCATTCATAAATTTAATTTCAGTACATAAACTATACATTTTTCTTACATATTTGTTTGGTGGTTTGTGGTTAGATTATTCTAGAGTGAAACGTATGCCTAGACTTAAAGGTTGTGTGAAACACTGCCGTATGCTACGTCGTAATGCTAATGGGCAGTTAACACTGCAGACAGTCCACGCTGACAGACAACATGATCATATGGTCGGAAAGGGCGCCATATCGCAACAAAATTTGCGAGACTTACTACATACTAAGTAACTATTTTAATCGGACTATTCTATAGTAGACAACAGAGCTGGACAACTTAAATTGATCTTAAGCATCAGTTGGATGAATTCGCATTTCATTAAAGGGAACAATTTAGTCGTGTAGCATAGGTGCTAGCACAAAGACGAGAAAGAAGCTTCACACTTCCGCAGGCGCAGCAGACAACGCCTGCTCGATTAGCACAAAAGCTAATTCTCAATTTATTCGCCAAGACAACTTGTATCACGGCAGCTCAAGATGAACCAAACAAGATATCATGTACAAAGAGGCTACAACTGTCATAACTGAAGATGAAAAACGACACCAAAAGCTACCACGTATGTTTAATTCGCATGACGAGATCGCCGAGCAGTTACCTAGGCTTAAAACAATCTTCAACATAATGTTTATTATTCACCTGGAGCTCGGTTTTGACCCAGTATCCAGCCCTTGAAACACGTTGGTCGAAGTCATCGTGGATTTTGTTGGGTGTTCAAGTTTGCGAAGACAACTTAGTCACTCTGCCAACTGGACGACTTGTAGGTTCCTCCTTCGTCTCGTTTGCTCCCACCCAAACTCCTTTGCGAAGAGTGTCAGTCGGAGCAAGAGTGACACTACAAGATATTACTTGTTTTGCATGACGGGATAGCCCGCAGACTATTTTATTTTATTGAGCGCAAAAGTAAGGTTTATAAAGTCCAGATATTTGTTTTTAAATGTTGGAAATGAAATTAAAAGGTCGTCAGAAAAATAAATAATACTATTTGCACTTCCCACCACTGATTCTCAACAACACTACAAGCAGAGGCCAGGACAAAAAAATCGAGGCTTGTGATTAACCGAATATATTTTATAGTTGTGTAATTTTCTCAAATGTTGCTGTTTATAACACAATATCGAATCACGTTGATTCGTGGCTGTTACATCAATCATTTTGAGGCGTGGCTCTTCATCATAGCTTTAAATGTCGCCACTATATCACGAAAGTTGTGGTCATATAAAATTATATGACAAACATTTTACCGTTTGTTCGTTTTGGTACGATTAAGAAACTTGAAAACACGAGACCGGAAAAGAACTACAATTGGTCAGTCCCCTGGCATTTCTGATTGCCAATTGGTAAAGCTTTACGTCAATCAAGTTTTAACCGCACACCTCGTGGATTTCCAAACCAATCACAGGGTTTGTTTTCGAGTTGTAGTGGGCGTGCCAAAGCGCGTGGAGAGCAAGCCACATGAACTGTCATATGCAGCCAAGTTGAAGGCAAGCTTCTAGCTCGAAAGGCTAGCTTGGACCTCAAATGGAAACATCACATTTGGGCCTTTGCTGCAGGTAATTCCTAAACATTAACCTATGGGACCCGACGGGGTGTACTTCTTTAATGAAATGCTTTACAGTAATGGATTCTGTGGCGGCATGACTTCTTATAGTTAAAATGTGTTACGATAGCTGGCAATGTTAGCAGTTCTGCTAGGACTCATTTTCTGAATTGAGATTACTGTAGCATACTAACACAATTTTTTATTTTTGCCAATGGGCACGTCAACTGATAGTCTGTCTCCCTTAAAACACCGTCTTGATTGCAAAGTATTGTTTACCCAATTATTAACTATCGTTTGCCATTAAACTACGAGGTAATTTGGATTCACAAGTTAGTATTACTGTGGATACAGCCAGTACGCTAATGTAAGAATGCCAGATTTAAAGTCATCTGGAGTTACAAAGAGCAGATATTGTGAACGTTAAACAAAAGTGCATGTTTTGCACGTTTTTCCTGCTTATTACACAATTACTCGAGTGGAAAGAGTTGTGTAAGAAGCACTAAATAGTAGGTGTTTTGGGAGCGATGTGATTTTTTAAAACGCTGTTATCTTTTAGATGACAACAGGAATTTAAAAGCCTTTCTAATAAGGGGCTATTTCTGATCATTTTCGAATCCAAACATAGCCATGCATGGCCATATCTGCCTTGATCTGTTATACGTTCTTGTCAACATTAATATGTAATACTTAATCATCAGAACTTTCACATCTCAGTTAAATAGCATATTTAGTAAAAGCTTGAATGAAACTGTATTCGAGAACAAATTGCACTATGATAACTTTGTAACAATGTAACAATAATTGCAGGATGTATATAAATGAAATGTGATTTGTAGACTGCACGTCTTCAAACAGTGTGTGACGTAGCGACTCGCGAAGTGTACTAAGGTTTATTAAAGTATTATCGTGGTAAATGAGCTCAAGTGGCCGCACAAGTGAGGAATATTGTCCGCGGCATTGGGCAGATATGACATTCTAGTGGTGGGTCGAAAAGTTTGATGAGTTGTATTGTCGAAGCATTGAGTAATATTTCTGATAGAGAACAGTGGAACTGCGCAGAGTTCGCCTCAGTCGAAGCTGGACACCGACAGGGCAGCAAAGAGCGACGAGACCGTGGTGGATTTATTATGCCCAATTTGATGACTTATTGCCAGTCGAACCGGTCGGATCCATGGTGAAGAGAAAGAAAACGTCGCCCACTTCCGAAGAGCATGAAATTTGGTAAAATTGCGTTCGAAAGAAACACTTTAAATAGAGGTCGAATGCACCGACGGGTTCTCGTTGTCGTTTCTGCAGGGCGCTAAACTGAAAAGCGCTCTCATTTGAATTTAGTTCATATTCAACCTTAATGTTGGCGAATTTGAACGCTACGAATGCTAGTTAACACCTCAGCCAGTCCTTGTAATGTATCGGTGGTTAAGTACAATTTATTTGAAAGCTGTAAATGGATATATTTGGTGTTGTTTTGTCGGGACTGGAGAGGGGATTTGAAACAAACAGCGGCGGCCATGTTGAGAGACAGCAAACGTCGTGTTTAGAAGTTAATTTTGCTCATCGCCTTGCTTCTCATGTGTCTTTCTGGACTCTGTGTGTTGTGGCAGCATGACACCGGGCTCCAGGGAGGGTATCGGTGTCGATGGGACGACGAATCCGTCTAGAAAAGCCGACGGTTGCGACGAGGAGGAGAGCGGAGAGCAGGCGAGCGAGGAGCGCAGTACAAAGGGAGACGAGCGAGTGGAAATTCTTAATCCAGCACCCGCTACTCTCAGCCCCGGTTCGGCTCAACCCGGACCGGGTTCTAGCCAGCAGACCCAGCCCTCGGTGGAGCCTAGTAGCACCCCGTGTCACGACCAACATCATTTTCTCCGATCGAGCGTTCGACCTCCAAGCAAAAGGATCCGGAAGGATTCCATCGGCTCGACCGTCAACGGCCATGGCGGGGCCAAATCGAAAGGTAACATAAACAGGACCGTGGCTCAAGTGTTTATTATCTGTTAATCCCGTCCACTTGCACTGGTTCTGAACAGGTTATCTGTTTCGGCACCATCTGTGACAAGTCACTAATCCAAAACTTGCATTGTCACCACACTAGTTTGAGTCTACAAGTTAAAGGGGGGCTGCCTCTGTGTAGGAAAGGCAGTCATTTTATCAAAGATTTGACACGATCATTTTCATTAAAGCAAAAGATCAACAGAAAGAGAAAGGTAGAAAGGCAGCGTCTTCGTCCATACGGTGTTGGCAAAATTTGCTAGCAAATGCGAACAAAAAGTATCTTGGAAAAGATATGCAACTATGCTGCAATTTCCTACCACACTTTTATAGATTCCAAAAATAATTTTACAGCCACGTGTTTGTATTGTAATGTCAAAATATGAACTGTGTACTCCAACATTTGGACCCGTAGCTCAATGAATGAGATTCAATACCAAAAATATGTCTACAATGAAAATATGCTGTGTTGATTGTCAGAGTGGTGTTAATGTAACAAGTTACACGACTGTGATTGTAGTTTGCACTGCTGTAGAAATGTAAACTGAGTGTTGAGTAATTTATTAACTCTCATGTCACAAAAAGTAGTAACTGAACTGCTCAACAAAATTGTTAAAAACCTCTCTGACAGTGTCAATTGAAGGTAATTGTTATTATCTTTGTAACTGTAGTTTTGTTGTGCTTCATATTTTATTGCACATAATTATACTTAGGGGTAGCCAGATTAGGATAAAAAAAATCTCAATAATAATGAATTTGTAAAGTCAGATAATGCATTTAAAGCCTAACAGTATATTGTCTTATCTCTTGAGTTGCTGGTAAAAAAAAAATAAAAAAAATTTTTTGACTGCTCAGACGTCATTAATTGACCAAGGCATGTACATTGATGCTATATTCGTGCTCCTCTATTTTGAGAGCGACGCATCAAGGTTAGTCTTTCTGAGGTGCACAACGAGCAAGCAACTCCCTCTGTGTTTGTTTTGATGCCTTCTGGCACAATTGTGCTTAAAGCTTTGGTACCATTGGTCATTGTAACCCACCTGGAGTTGTTTTTGGTCCTGTGAGCCGGAGTCTTGGCCAAAGAGACTGATTTGCTTTTCTTTCTTCTCTGCCAGAACTCAACACCAGTTAAAACAAATCTCTGCAGGTTCTCTGCTTTAACTACCTCACACAAATCCACCATTTTGTTGTAGTCAGTTATAAATTTGGTTCAACCTTGAATGTTCCATAATGTGTGTGCATCACAGGGGCAGAGAACGGTTCCTCTTCCCAAGGTGCAGCGGGACAGTCTGGACCCGTGGCTGGCTCTTCGGGAGGAGTCTCCAAGACCACCAAGGGCCAAGGATCGGCTGAGAAGGAGGAGCAAGCTGGTAACCAAAAGCGGGCCCGTCGGCAGTGGGAGTCTTGGAGTGCCGAGGATAAAAACAGCTTTTTCGAAGGGCTATATGAGGTAGGAGGTTGAGCTGTCGTTTTACATGAAATGGACTCTCATATTCATGCAATCTACACCACAGAATGGCAAGGATTTCGAGGCCATCCAGAACAACATTGCCATGAAGTACAAGAAGAGAGGCAAACCAGCTAACATGGTGAAAAACAAGGAACAGGTCCGCCACTTTTACTACCGCACATGGCACAAGATCTCCAAGCACATTGACTTTGCCAATGGTACGTTGACAGGTGCTACACTAATCGAGTGCAGGATTTTCATGTCTTTTGCACGATAGACCTATGAACTGCGTCTGCACAACAATAAATATTATTTTATGCATTATTTTGTGGGTTGCCGTTTTGAAAACTTGCGGTTAGGGTGAATATTATCCCAAACACAGTTTAGTTTTGTTCATACGCATTTATAATTGTCTTAAATGGATGGGATTATAGAACCACCTGCTGCTTTGGCATGGGGTACCCTATTTGGGAAGACATTTTGACCATGTGTCTCATGTGGTGACATACGCGTCACTTAATGTTTAGCAGACTTCCTCGTTAAAAAATCATCAGTATTTTATTACTGTCATACAAAGGCTTTGTGTGTTGCACGTAGCATCCATGTAGTGACTTGTGACTTGTCCTCTTCAGTGTACACCCGAGTGCTGAAAAAATCCTCTCAGGAGCTGTACGGTCTCATCTGCTATGCCGAGCTCCGCAAAAAAGTTGGAGGGCGTAAGTAAAGTTCTGACACAATTCCTGAAACATGTTTTGAGCCTGTGGGGTTAGGGCCATGAGGGATGCAATTAAGTGCGGCATGCAAACAACCTGCTCCACCCAACCCCCTACACACAAACGCACACCTTTTGGTCTTTTGGGAAAGTTGCTGTTCTAAACAATCCTTTGGCTTTGCATTTTGTTTCATACAGTCATGGATGATAAGAATGTGGCAAAGCTGAATGAACTCATCCAACAAGGGTAAGTTGCAGCATTATGTTAAATAGCTCAAACAATGTAATCTTTATATATACTACAAATACACAAATGGTTAGATTTACACTCTATAGTTGTCCCCCAAAAATCTGTGATTAACAATGTTAGGTAGATGACATTTTATATTATTATTGTAACCTGATTGTTTCGTTGAACAACTTTCAAGACCTAGACAGTTGCCAACTCTTGGTCCATATGTTGTTTGCAAAGGCATTCCAGTAAGTCCTGTTTGTTAAAACGCTACAGATGTCACAGTTAACTAATTCACTCCGACTCTCATCACTATTCCCTCTATTTGATCAGGGCCACCACTGTGCGCTCCAAAGGGAGGAACTTGCGAATTAAAGCACCCATGTGCCGCGCACTGAAGAAACTTTGCGATCCGGATGGTGAGTGTGTACAGATATGCATGCATGGACAAAATGCCTAGTAAACAATGCTGGCAAAAATGCAAAGTGTGTCAATCATGAGGCACAGGGTTTTGTTGGGGCGGGTTTTAAGCAATAACAATAGCAATGAGGGGGCTGTTGGTGTTTCCATGGTAACATTACATGAGGAAGAGGCTGTGCAGGGAGACGGTGTAGGTAGGTGATTGTACCGATGAATTGTTAGATGATCAATCGCACTCACTAATGGTGGAGTAAATGTGTCGCGACTCTCGAATCTGTATTTGGATCACCTGGTTGGTGTTGAGTTTCAGGTCAGGGAATTCAGATTTTGCTCTACTAGTGTGTTTAGTCTTCTAGTTCTAAAATGTGAAAGCGCCTCAGGCATTTTACGTGGCGTCACTGTCACAGAATCCTTTTTGACTTTCATTTCCCCTCTGTTTGACTCTGCTCTTAATGTCCCTGCAGGGGTAAGTGATGAGGAGGACCAGAAGCCGGTGCGTTTACCCCTGAAGGTGGAGGTGGAGCTTCAACCACGCAGCAACTATTCCTGGGCCCGCGTTCAGAGTCTAGCGCACAACCCTCGCCTCAGGTCAGTAATCCTGGTCAAATAAGACAGAAGTCCACATATGCAGTACGTCACTGCAAATAACACAACTGACTGTTTGACCTTCGATCTTCGACCTCTCTCAGCGGCGAATCCAATTGTGATGGCTTGATATCGGTTGAACAACGAATTGGCACGTTGGACACTGGAAAAAGTTCAGGCTCAGGATTTTTTTTAACTTTAAGCCCTGCAAAAGGCAGCCATTTTGCCACTTCGTGTCGAGTGAAGAATGACATCATAGTTGCTCAGGTATCAGGTAACAACCAATCACAGCTCAGCTTCACAACACAGGTGAGCGCTGATTGGCTGTTGCCTGAGCCCTGAGCAACTGTGATGTCATCTTCAGTCAACAGCAAGTGGCAAAATGGCCGCCCTGTCCATCCATCCTTTTTCTTAAACGCTTATTCCTCACAAGGGTCGCTGGGGTGCTGGAGCCTATCCCAGCTGGCTTTGGGGAGTAGGCGGGGTACACCCTGAACCTGGTTGCCAGCCAATCCAGGGCCGCCCCCGTGAGATGGATAAAAATGGGTGGATTTTGCTGCGCAATTCATATTCCACTAATAATATATATTAATCCGAATGTCATGTTTAGACTAGTGCAGTAGTTCTCAACCCCGGTCCTCAAGTACCCCTATCCAGCCTGTTTTCCATGTCTCCATCAGCCAACACAGGTGTTTGAAACGATCAGCTAATTAGCAAGCTTTGCATGAAGCCTGATAATGATCCTCAGCTGTGTTGGCTGAAAGCGACATGGAAAACAGGCTGGATATGGGTACTCGAGGACCAGGGTCGAGTACCACTGGACTAGTGAGGTCACATAACATATTATTGTCAAGAAATGTTTATGTTTGACTTCTTAAACTCTTACTTGTCTAAACATTCTGATTAAAATTGCATTTGTGGAATATGAATAAAGTATCAAAATCTAGGGATGATCCGATCCACTTTTTTCATTACCGATTCAATACCAATAGCTTGGGTTCAGTATCTGCCGATACAGATCCGATCCATACTAAATTTAAATTGTCTTTACACTAGTCACCCCAATAATATCCAATATATTTCCACACACAAAAAAAAACCTCAAATGCATTTAGATGTTCTTTAATGTCTTTTAAATATTTTTTGAACATTTATTGGAGTATGACTTTCATTCAATAATTTCAATACATGTATTGAATGTATGTTGAATGAATGCAATCATTACTTAATTGACGGTACACTTTTATTTTCTTCATTCAAGTTTCAACTGTGCATAATGTTGCCAAGGCTCGCCTAATTCCAACCGCTCCTGTTTACAAAATGAGTTAAATGTGGCCAAGGCTCCCGCACCACTTGCTTCTGTCTACACACTGTCTTTCATAGCTGCACGTAAAGAAATATTCATAGGCTACATGCTTTTTTGCTCTTCATAGTTTAAGAAAATAGATGATCACCAAATGTCACCTTTATGTACAATGCCATTACAACAGGCATAATTAATTACATTATTATTTGTCTGGCCTGCCTCGGCAAACTCTGTTGCTGCTTCCCACACGGTCCTCCTTTTACGGATCCTGCCGGCTCGCCACTTGCGGAAGCAGCAAGGCAGGCCCCGATCGGGCGGCGGTGGACCATTGAAAGAGAAAGAGTGGAGGTCCCCGCTTGGCCAGCGGTGAGACCAACCAGTCCCCGCTTTCTCTCTCAAAGGTCCCCCGACGGCGGCGGGGCAGCGAGCCGATGGCAAGGTCTTCTCGCTGCCGAACGGTAGTTGGCGACGCGGAGCCCGCCTTCCTGCCAAATGGCTTCCGGTGTTCCCCCAGTGCAATTTTGACAGACATTGGCTGTGCCAACGCAGCAAAGGGGAAATATTTACCTCACCATTCCTAGGAGAAAAGCTGCTGTGGATCGGGTGTGGATCATTTTGACAGATACCAGATCCATTTTTCTCCCCAATATCTGGGCAGATACCCGATCCAGTATCGGATCGGAGCATCCCTATCAAAATCCACTCGTTTTTTATCCATCTCGGGTGGCAGCCATTTTTTCACTTGCTGTTGACTAAAAATGACATCACAGTGCTCAGGTAACGATTGTCATGGATCGCTGGTTTTTGAAGTAGAGCAATGATTGATAATTAGCTGTGCAACTTGATTTCATTTTAAGTCGACAGCAAGTGACAAAATGGCCGCCCCCTCAGATTGATAAAAGCAAGTGCATTTTACTCCTTAAATGATATTCCACAAATGCAGTGTTAATCAGAATGCCATGTTTAGACGAGTGAAGGCACATACAGCATATTGTAAAGAATTTTTTTTTGTTGACTTCCCCTTTTAAGTGTCAAGTAATTTGCTGCTAAATAATTAAGAGGCAAACAAAAATCCCTATACAGGTGGCATTCCGTCTCATTAAAGGCATTTATTTACAAGTAAAAGCAATAATTGAGCTATTTTAGCCAGTGAGCAACTTTGAAAAAGAACTTTCTGGAAAAAACACCACAACATAAAAGAAAACTGGAATTATATTTATAGGCTGGTAAATAGACTGAGCTTATGTAGCGTTTTCTACACCATATGGTGCTCAAAGCACTTTAAAAATGCGTTAAATTCACCCAAAACAGTATATACACTAGTGTCCAACAAGGGAATCTAAAATGTAGACGTTCTGATCAATATTTTAGCAAATGCTGTTGATATCCAGAAGTTCTGTTTATAAATTGATAATGATGATGATGTTTTTATTTGCACCAGGATGGTGGTGGAGCTTCACAGAAAAGTTTCCAGCCTCATCGAGTACCTAAAACGGAAGTGGGCCTATCACGACCAGAGAATTGTATCCGTCACGACTGTTGTTTGGTTTGGTTATAACACATTTGGATTTTCTGCACAATACCAGACCTTATTTCAGGAACCTGATACACATCTCACAGTCTAATCAGTCTATTAATCAACAGAAACAGCAATGTTGTTGTACACAAGACATTTCCTTGACTCTGCTCTTTTTAGATCAAAAGTCTGATGGAAAGAGAAGCATTAGAAGGGACTCAGTCCAGTGCCACTTCTCCAAACAAAGCCCCGCCTGAGGAGCTCTTTCTTTTCCCGGCCGAGAGCAGCTCGCTGACCACGCTGCCTGGCGTGGCTCGCGTGGTCCACTCCAAGGCCTTTTGCACTGTACACTGGCAAGAAAGTGGCAAGGCCCGGCCCAACGCCAAAGAACTACCCGCCGCCCAGATCTTGGGTATTCACACAGCTCCACCTCCACGGATAAGCACCAAGTCTGGGCGAGGGAACGCGGCTTCAGCTGTTTTCGTGACCCCACAGAGTGACCCTTGTCAAACAGAGCCCCCCAGCCATGAGACTTCACCCGATGCTTCTGCCAAGATAGAGGAGAAGCGGCCGTCATCTCTACCTGCACTTCCTCAGCAAACTGTCATTCCTCAAGAGGATACAACTGAGGGAGGATTTGGCGAGGGGGGCAAAAATTGCAGCGCTAGTGTGGAGTGCAGAGGCGCTCAAGCAGGGACCAAAACGACAGATGCATCATGTGGCGGTGCCGAGAACTCACTAGAACAGTGCAAGGAGGAGCAGAGCGTGAGCTCCTCCTCCTCAGACGCCATCCAGACTGCTCCAGCCAAGCCCACCGTGGTCAGCCCAGAGGAGGGAGTAGCGCAGAGCTCGCCCCCCGCGGCCAAAGAGCGAACCGTTGAGCAGATCAGAGGGGAAGGCTGGAACATCCGCGACGCAGAGAACGTCACGCTGGCAGAGTTGTACTTGATGTTCGGGAAGCCCGGCAAGCTGCAGCTGGAGTACGAATGGCAGGCCATCTCGCATCATCACGAGAGAGGCCAAGCGCCATCGCAGCACAGACCATACGGGAAACAACGAGTACTACGTTGTCTGCTAAGACTGGTCACCACAGAAGTCAACCCCAAACCTTTGGTAGGCATTTGTTGAGTCTACTTGATGTTGTCATCTGCCTCAAAGTGCAGCATGTGTGATGCTTCTTGCCGTGTATTCTCTTCCAGGCGCCAGAGCTTTGTTCCACAGCCACGTCACCCCTCAAGACTCCTCAGGAGGATCAAAATCAGGCCCTCACGCCTCCAGCAAAAGGTCCCATTGCAGGGGTCCGTAGTCCAAGTTTTGGCCGGCAGCCGGCCTCTGTCCGAGGAGCCAAGTTACACCTGCCAAATGTCGGAGGCTCAGGTATCAGCAGACCAGATTGACTCAGTGGATTGTACTTGGAATCACTCCTTATCTACTATATTAGTAATTCCCAACTTTTATTGAGCCAAGGCACCCAAGTTGGTGAATGATTCCAAACACAACCAATGGCTACTTTATAGATTGTGTGGGATTGAATAATTCAAGTGTAAAATATCACATGACAGCATGAAATTAAGTCATCGTCTTTTAGGGGTGGGAAACTTTGACTCTCACGATCCAATTCAGAAACGATTTTTGATTCAAAATTATTTGATTGACAATGATTTCTGCTTCAGTCTATTGATGTGCAAAGAATAGTCATGATTTACTCCAGTCTGGTTTGCAAGACAGAATGACAAATTCCATCCATCCATCTTCTTCACAAGGGTCGCGGGGGGCGCTTGAGCCTATCCCAGCTGGCTTCGGGCAGTAGGCGGGGTACACCCTGAACTGGTTGCCAGCCAACCGCAGGGCAAGAATGACAAATAGATTTAAAAAAAAAAAAAAAAATTAAAATATTTTTCTTACATTTATTAAGCTTTGAATTGTAAGGAAAGTGCTTCATTCCTGGCTCATAGAACATGCTCGGTCTACCTCACTTCCTGTTGTGTGTTTCCTCACTCTAATCAGCCCCCCAAGCAATATGAACTTAAATTAACAATACTATTGTTACAGTAACAAGCCGTTTATCACGCTCCAGTTGAGGTTAACTGTAAATCTAAACACACAAAATGAAGAAAATTACACACAGTGCACATTTAAATGCAAACACACTTTGCTAGCTAGCTCAAGGCTAACGCACAACGGAAAGCGCCATTGACACGCTAACATTAATAAACGCGCTACTTGCGGCACTTTTATCACTCAAAAGAAAGGCTATTCATACAAAATCGCTCCAGGATTGTATACAGAAAAACATGCAAACATTTTTTTTTTTTTTACTTGATCGTGACTTTTCTCTTCTACTCTCTAATGTGGCTACAATTTAGCAGTGTATCAGAGCATGCAGAAACACACTGCCCCTAAGTGGCCAAATTATGAACAACATGAACATTACTCCCAATAAAGGCACACACAAGACAGTATAAAATAATTTAAATAAAATCGATTTTTGGGACATTTTATATCGATTTTCTGTCGTAGTAAATGAGAATCGCGATTCTTATGAAAATCTAGTTTTTTTTTGGCATACCCCTAATCGTCATGTCTTACCCTCCTCAGGTGCACGCAACTTTCCCCGCTCTCTTCTGAGCTCATCAGGTGCAGCAGCCAGCGACTCCGAAGGCAACGTGTTTGCAGTCCCCACCACACTCCCCCCGAACAGTTCCCGCCACAGCCGAATGTTCTCGCCCAACAAGGAGGCCGAGCTGGCCCTGAGGCAGCAGCTGGACTCCATCAGTGTAAGACGCGTGCATTTGGCACCACCAAATTGCAAGCCCACATTCTTATGCAGTCAAATTGATCGCAAATCGCTCATATTCATAGATGCAGTCGGATCTTTTCTTCTCACGACCAAGAAAACCTCGAAACAAACTCCGGAAACCGCTCGTGGTGCAGGTGAGTTTCTTTGTGTTCCCGATGTTAAAGCTATCAGCTGAGCTGCTTGTGTCTCGTCCATAGCGAACTCTTCTACCGCGAACTACAGGGGACACGTCGCAGCACGTCTGCTCCTTGTCCATTCTCTCCAACTCCGCTGCCACAGGTAATACTTGCTGCGGTGCATCAAGAGGGTGGAAGTGATAGATAGTTTCACTTTTAAATGATTAAACACAAACTGACTGGGTCACAATTGTCCAATTATTGTTCGTCTATCTCACTTCCTGTTTTTCACCTCAGGAACTGGATCTTTCCGGCCAATTCAAACCCGGCTTGCCCCTGCCTCCCTCCCTCTACTGTCCAAAGCCTCTTCCTCGGCTGCTTCCGCCGGCTCTGCCGTAGCCAGCCAGCTCTCCAGTGTGTACTATTTTGTTTTTATTATGTCATAGTATAAAGTGCCGTTTGTCAGGTTTGCATAAACAATGTAATACTAGCACATTGAAAGAAATGTTTTACAGAGAAGAATCACTTATCTGTGAAGTAAAAATATGTACAATATTTCTATTATTTTTGGAAAAACAGAGCAAATCTTGAGTTCAATCATTTTTATTGTCATTTGCTTTTTTTATGAGCTAAGGGGAAAATGTTAAAATCAGGAAAAGGCCCCATTTCTTAGCCCTACACTATATTAATACAGTCCTCTCAAGTCCGTGTGTTTTATCCAAATAGCCATTTCCTCCTGCGAGGTGCTGACTGATTCGTTCTTTTTTTTCTCCCCCAGGTGCAATTGACCTTGCAGCTAAGACTGCAGGCATCATTCCAGGGAGTCCTTGTCGGGAGCCGGAGTCTCCTGCGCTGGCCACCCCTGCACCGATTGTTGATGCTGATCCAGAACCTCAGCTCTTTCGGCACAATGTCTCAGAGGTCAGGGGAGGGAAAAAAAACACACACCTGTCCTTTTTTTTTTTTAATAAATCGACAGTTGTGTTGCAAAGTAATTACATCAAATAGAAAAGAGATTTTTACAAAGATAAACTTGTTTGATTTTGAAGCTGTTGAGAGAGATCCTAATTTGCCACGATGAAAGATTTTGCTAATATATATGATAATTGTATAACATGCAAAATACACATAACAACATGAAACTGTGCCACGCACATAATCTGCTAGTCAAAATTGGTTTTGCTCTGACCTACCAATCAGAGGACAGGAAATTTCTCTGGCCCTGTGAGACAAGTTTGTAATCTAATTGGTTAAAGAAAGAGTCACATGGCACATAGTTGTTCCATCAGTGTGGTTCCATCAGTGTGCACTACTGCTTCTGATGGCCCTTGGCAAATTCATTGGCATGGCTGAAATCTGATTGGACCAAAAAAAAAAAATCGAACCTTCATGCTACAAAATGAAGAGAATATACAGTTGGGGAAAAAATGAATGCAATTTCATTGATCAAAAATGACAACTGAGGTTGTAAATGCAGGTTCATTTCAAAAACAAAAACTGGTTATTCTTTCCACAGAATGGTCTGCCTCCACCATCTCCTGGAGCAACAGGGGGCGGAGACTCGCTCCTTTCTCCGCCCAGCGTAGCTTCATTACTGGACATCTCTTTGCCGGGCCCCCCTGAGGAAGCTATGACCCCGGGAGAGAATCAAACACACATCAGCGACTCCATCATCGAGCTCGCCATCAATTCTGCCCACTACGGTGCGTTGGCATGGAGAAGTAGCCTTGAATAAAGAGCACGGCAATAATGAAAGCGTTGCGTAAATCATTTGATTGCTGTTGTGATGCAGGCGAGGAGGCGGCGCTCTCTCCAGCTAAACTGAGCAGCAGCGACGGCTCCAAACTGCTGGCCTCGTCCCCCTCCGTCAGCCCGTCCCGCGGCTGGATTCCTTCGCCCAGCCACGACCCGCAGTGGTATCCCAGTGACTCATCCGACTCTACTTTGGGATGCCTTCTCTGTGAGTCTGGCTTCACTGAGTCTCCATTTTATGACATTTTTCTAAAGGCTATTTTTGAACAATATGAATAGGAAAATGCCTGGTCCCAGGATGACAACATTTGAGAACCACTGTGTAAAAAAATTAAATAAATAAAAAAACACCAGCATTTTCTTTGCTCATTCTGGTTTTGATCAACTTGAGCTAATAAGAACATCGACTTTTTGATAAAAGAAAATCTTGTCTTATAATGTTGTGGCCTGATGTCATGTCATTGCAGCCAGCATGGTGTCTTCTGATAAGGGCAGGCGGAGCACCCTCATCCCCTCCGGCCCCTCCAGTGGCACCGCTTTGCTGGGTCCCAGCCTGCTGGACTGCAACTCCCATGATTCCTTTCAGTCACGCGGGCTTCCTGATGTGGCCGAGGTATGCTTTGTCATACATTCTTTCCTGTCTTACAAGAGTAAACAGATGAAGTGTTTTGCAAACTCAACCTTAACTTTGTTGATGTGACACGGGGACAGACCTGCAGTAAGAGATTCCTGCTTGTGTGCTCGTCGTTCATAATTGTCGACAAAGTTCAAATGTTTTGGTCATCATTTAATTTCCTCTCTTTGCCATCAGTGGTTCTCAAACTTTTTACGAGGAGCACCTCAAAAATGACTTGCTCTCGCCATCTTGACCAACATTAAAATTAGTGCTGTCATTGTCATGTCAATTCATGCATTAAAGAAAAGCATTTAATGAATGTTTGCGTATTACATTTAGAATAGAATTGTTCATGTCAAAATATCGGGGTCATTTTTTTCCCCATTTTAAATTATGCAAGTAATTAACTGATTAGAAAAAGAGGAGGATGAGCATGTGCAGTGGGTCAAAAAATGTTGAAGACGTCATCATAACATTAAATGTCAAAAGAATTAACACATATCCGGTGCGCTTCAAATTTGTGTAATGCAGATAAAAAATCTATTTATTATTAAGCGATTAATCGTGATTAATCAAAATTCTAAGATGTGATTAATCAGATTTTTGACAGCTCTAGTTAAAATACAATAACAAAATGTTCAGCAAAAATGAGGCAGCGGTTTTAATATTAGAGTTTGAACCTTATCAATCTACTTAACCCATTTAGACTTAAAGCGCTTGGCAAAACACACCTCTAAAACCTATGGGAATCTTTAGAATCACTCTGAAAACCTGAAGTTATCCTGGAAATTTAGCAATATTGTCAACGTCTACTAAATAATGGATATGTCAGCCTATGTAGCAAATAGAAACATATTTGAGAGCTTTTACCTGACACCATTCACGTGAACCTGCGTTTATTATTATAAACCATCTTTTTTTTAAGTCACAAACTTTGCACAAGGAAAGCCAATAAAAAATGTGTGCATAACAAACAAAATAATGTGTGCATAACAGATATTTCATTTTAGTGATAACAGTTCACAAGAGGTTGGCAATTAACTCATTTGTTCCCATAAACGTATAAATATGTGTGCCAAAGACGTATTTATACGTTTTATGGGGGGGGGGGGTTATGCTAGAGAATACAGACGGTTTTGATGCAGCTTCTCAACTGCAAGTACAATTGAAAAAATGGTAGTTATTACAAGAAAGGCCAGCATGTGGCAGCAGAGCAAACAAAATCAACCAGGGCCATGTTGAAAAAAGCTCATTTACCAACAGTTCTAAATAGATTTGTGAATAATAATGAAACTTGGCTCTATTCTAATGCTTATTGCTGCAAAACGGAAACAGATAGAAACTTTTTTTTTCCTGATGAAAGAAGAGACGCTAATCTTTATTTTGGAAGATTCCATGTTTTTATAGTAATAGAACACAATATTCTGTGGGCCCTGCAAAATCAGTCAAAATCCAATAAAACAGCCGGGAGGAAAGGGGATTGCTTCTGTGAAATTGACTGTGATTGAATGAGTTAAGTGGCACTTTCCAAAAGCTGCACTTGCTTCAATCCAAAATGTAAAAAAAAACTAATAAAAAATAAATTAATAAATGTACAAGTGCATCATGGGATGACTAACAATTTGTTGAGCTCCCCCTCCTGCTTCATTCCCCCAAAAATTGTGTCCATGCAAGAAAAGCACAATTTTCTATTAAAAACAAAGTGTCAATATAAATCAAAAATAGTGTCAGTGCAAGAAAACCACTATTTTTGATTTTTTTTTTTTTAAGTGTCAGTATAATAGCAGTATGTGATGACAATTGATAAAAACATTTTTTTTTTTTTAAAGACCAAAAAAAAAACATTCACGACTTTAAAGTCATTAATTTAATAATATGCTGTGCTCCTGGCTCTAGAAGTAGAAACGTGCGATTGTGCTCTCGGCCTAAATGTGTTAAATGTGGAAAAATAAAGAACTGTACTTAAAGATGCATTGTGCCGTTTAAAAAGGTAATATTAAAGCTGTTTCTACATCATGCTCCACCAATGAGTACGAAGAGCCCTGACAGTTTTACTCTTTTTGCACATATCAGCACACTCTACTATTTTCCCTTTATAGTAGAGTGTGCGGACCCTGCACACTCCACAGTTTCTTTGGGGAGGGGAGGGGCGGGGCGGAGTGATGGAGGGTGACGTCATGCACGTCATTGCGGAGTAGCGGACATGTGGCGTTGTGCATTAGCCTGTGGTGTCAACTAGCGTACGACACTGCGCGCATGAGCTGCTAACTTGCCACAGTTGGGATGCTGCAGTTACACTTTGGGCCAAAGGTGGCAGTCGCGAGTATAAAAAAAAAAAGTGACAAACTGTACAAAGATCTTTTAAATAAGGATTCAACATTGTATGAATTGAAGAAGCCTCACATTCACCCATTCACACACAACGTCTTGTCACTAATTATTAGTCATTCTTGTCAGAGGATAAAGAATCTACGACTGTGTGCTGATTTATTGTCTTTCTACCTGTGTTATAGCACCTCAACGTCGATGTGTTTTTAGCATTAGCATTAAGCTAGCGGACTGAAAGTCTAATTAGGCATGTAACATATTCTGTGTTGCGCCTGCAGGTGGACTCTCAGCTCGCTTGCATGATGAGCGAGAGCAGCGTGGACTACATCGCTCGCTTCAATGACCTGGCTCAGGAGCTTGCCGTGGCCGAGCCCTGCATCACGCCACCCTGAGAGGGAGGGGGGGGGGGGGCATCTGGACTGAACACGGCAGCGCGTTTGACCTGCTACCTATGTGCAAAGACGACTGTGGAAAGGGACCAGTACCAAAAGCCATCCCTGCCCTGTTTTCGTTCAAGTGCAATAATTATCTTGTGACAGCCAGATTGTTCAGACAACGTCAGCTTCACCGAACTTTTTGCAATGAGATATAACGCCCTTTAAAGACGCTTGCATTTACAAAACACAACCTCATGTACAGGAAAATAATCTTGCCATATCTGAACAAAAAATATGTCACTGATCCTTTATTTTCGTGCTTTTTTTTATTTTTTATGTTTGTCTTCAACGTGTAAAGTTAGCCCCTAAAATGTGCAGTTATACGGCTCACAAAGTCTAAGGATGTTTGGCTTTTTGGTGAAATTCTAGGATGAACCAAAAATGCTTTCTTACCAGTACCTTCATTTGATCTTTTGAATGCACATGTCCAATTATGTTTCAATGTGTTTTATACATGTGTACATGTTATTCGCAGGATTTGGCATCCTAAGGTTGTAGTGCATTTTCGGTTCATTGTGAAAGTTCACCTGAGAGCTCAGTATCCATTCCGTTTTTTGTGAGTAGTATATACATACATCCCGACAAAAGGTGGTTGATAAAGAACGCAACACTAGAATGTCCATCATGCTCTCGTTGAAGTCGCCTCGCCGTTCACATTCATTTCATCTCCCATCAGTTCTGTTGGATCAATTTACTGAACGTTTGCAGCACGCATTCAGTTATTCAGGCAGTTTGCAAAAAACGGCAGCTTTTGGTTGGCAGAAAGTTTAAAATCAACACGTTGGTGACTTAATTTCAATTTGGTGCTAATATTTGAAATCCGTGTAAATATCCGGATGCTTGTTGAACTAATTGTATCTGTGATGAGCAAGTATTTCAGGTTGCATGGACTGAACGAACATTCTATAACTTATAACTACGGAAACCTTTTAATTTAACCAAGTACACATACACTCATTTTACTCCATACATAAATGTTTTTGGTTTTAAAATGGATCCGTAACACTCCATTTAACGTGACAAAAAAATGAGTTTAATCAACTTACCTTTTATGACATAACGTTGGACTGGTTGTGTTGAATGAAATGTTGACTGAAGTGAACGCTTGTGCCAAAGTCACTACAAACAGCTACCACAGTTTTAACGTCAGGCTGCTCTTCATATGGCGACGTAATGAGATGAACCGACACTTTCCCCATTTTGGTGCTCAGTCATTTACTGCAAATGCATCTGAAAAGTCCACTGTCATTGCATCGAGTGGTTTTCTCCAACCAGCATCATCATCATCCCGGTGTGAATTTGTAGTTTGAGTTGATTGGAGTTGAAATATCCCGCTTGCGGGAAATGTGGGGAAATAGGAATATGAGAAGGCATCATGCTATTTAAAACATTTAAATTTCAGATGTATTTTTTTTTTACTTCAAAAAAAGAACCAACAGGTTTTAAACTAATCTGGTATGGGTTTTTTTTTAATGTCTGTTTCATTCTTTGAAAGACTTATTTGTACAATGGTTCCAGTATTCACTGCGCTTTTGTAACATAATGTAAATTATTTGGAATATTTATTGTTAACATTTCTTTTTTCTTTTTAAAAAAGGTTCTCTTTAACTTAAGACAATATCTAAAAATGGAAGAACCTGTTAAAATGTTTCCATTGGTTAAAGGTGTTTTTATTATGTGTATAAAGTTCGCTATAAAAAGCTTTTTCTTTTGTATTTGTGTGTCAATTCTTTTGATGAACAATGAAGTGAGCTAGAATTTTTTGAATCTTGTGACAATCAACTCGGATATGTGAATATTATATATGAATTTGCTTGGGGTCTGACTGAACTGACTTACGTTTTCTTCTTTTCTGCTAAAACAGGCTCCAGGGTATTTCGGTGCGCAATTTAGTAGAATAGACCTTTTCTAAACATTTGACGGCCAATAAAAGATCTATTTAAAACTTTTAACCACAAGGGGGCTAAATTAAAAAAAAAAATTCACTTTATAATAGATGCTGCTGACCCTGGGAACGCTCTGCACGTTTTTGTGATTGTTTCAAATTATAACAATAAGTAAAAACTTGACATTTTGAAATTTTGGAAAACTTTATTTACTGGAGAAAATAATACAGAGCTATTTACTTACATTTTATTTAAGCTTTTAAAGATGCTGATGACCCTGGGAACTAGAATTTTAAAACAAATATGTATTGTCTAGTTAAAAAAAAAACATTTTGCAAATCTAAAAAGTTGTTCAATAAGTTCAAGTTAGGAAATTGAATTTTCATGCCAATATTATTTTCCCTTTTACTGAAAATGAATATCGGCTCCAAATATCGGTCAACGGCCTCCTTCACTCCTAATAATCGGTATTGACCTTGAAATAAAACATATCGGTCTATCTCTACAATTTAGACCGATGGTGACAATTTTTTGTTGTATTTTGGTACAGATTTAGCATGAATCATTAAATACACAAAGGACTACTGCCATGTTTGTAAACTTTTCTGGACCCCAATTACTGAAAATGAAAACTTTTCTGGACCCCAATTACTGAAAATGAACCCACAATTTTTTTAAATTACACTTCACAAATGTATTTAATTGTTTTAGGTACCCAAAATGTAGAGTTCAGAAACAAAGTGACACAAAAATTACATGTGTAAGATCATTGTCAGTAGGCTTTTTTTTTTTTTTAAACATTGATGCTGACAATGTGAATGAGGCGATAGTTACAAAAGCTATAAAAACCAACAACTTTATTTCACAATCAACAGCCCGTGTCCATTTTTGTCTTTTGTGGGCTCAATTATTTTTGGGTTTGTGCTCCTTGCGAGCACGAGAGGACATAAGTTTAAAGAAGAGGGCGGGCCACAGTGTGCGGAGATAAATGGCCAGCGTTGGCAAAGGTCCTGCCAAAACAACATCTTTGCTCTTGTGACGCACAGCTTTCAGAACTGCCTGCGCCACATGCATGGGATCCCGACCCGTCGCCGTGGTCGCGTCCACAACTGAAAAGAAGCGACAAGCAACAAAAGATGAGTCAAAACCTCTCACTACGAGATTTTTGTCTCAAGACTATCATGCAATTGTTTTTTTTTTCTTTCCGTCATGTAAAATGAAGTTTGGTCCCATTTGTGCATAGCTGATGCAACACTGGCAGCCGATATTCCAGTTAAGCCCAAAATGGTGACGCAAGTGCGACTGGAAATGAATGTTGGCGGATTTCTTAGTGGAAAAAGACTGTTAGCTCTATGCTTTAAGGCATAAGTGTGATAAGTGTTACAACTGATCCCACATTTTTGCAGTTTGATTTTTAGTTGATAGCAATTCTAAAATTGAATTGAAATTTGGCGACGGTACGAATATTAGCCTCACCGCCATACTTGGAGCCGTCTCCCGTGACGGCATTGACGGAAAGGTTTGTCCTGATGTATCCAGGACTAATGACGGTCACTGGAATCCCGTAACGCTCCACCTCTGCCCGTAAACAATCAAAGTAGGCCTGGGTGGCGTGTTTGGACGCTGCATCTAAGGATACAAATCCCAATCTTGTTTCATTTCAATTCAATATGGGGTAAATATTTTTGCTTTGGCAAAGAAAGAAAACTTACAGGCTGATCTGTAGGGAATCGCGATCTTGCCTTGAACGCTGCTTATCACAACAATATGGCCACTGCGCTGACGAACCATGGAGGGCAGGAGAGCTGAGGAAAGGAAAAGGAAGAATTACAGAAAGTTTAAATCTACTCAGAAAATCTTTGTTCAACTTGTGTAAGCTTCTGAGTGTACTTGTCCAGCTGTTCAATGTAAAAAGTTGCATCTAAATGGACCAATAGCAGACGTGCTAGCCACAAACCAACCGAGCTAGCTTCATGTTACTCACTGACCTTGCGTAAGAGCGACTGGCCCGAAGTAATTTGTTTCCATGACGTCCCTCTGAACCGATAGGTGAGTGTCTAGTATGTTGCCACGGTAACTGATTCCGGCATTATTGATGAGGACGTCCACTCGTCCGTAACACTTCAAGATGTCCTCTGCCACTTTGTCCATCGAATGTGTGTCGCTCAGGTCGAAGATGACGGTGCTAGGAACATACGTCTTGGAACACAGAAGAGCGGTTCATCCATAAAGACGTCACCACATGAGATAATCAATTAGGTCTTTATGCGGGAGACTCCGACGAGCATATACCTTCTGCTTTCTGTCCCTTGCACTCGCGTTCAGCTCCTCAACCACCTGCTGCAGTCGACCTGCATCCCGACCACACAGTACCAATCGAGCCCCTGCGCTGTGGAACACGCGTGCGCATTCTGCAAAGGCAAAGATCACAGTCGAGCAAACTCATTATAGGTCGGGGTGAGAAGGAAACGGAGCTGACCGCTGCCCAAGCCGGAGCTGGCGCCCGTGATGACCACCACTGCATCCTGGAGAGCAGCTCCGGTTCGGAGGCGGCCAAGTAGGCGATAGAGAAGTAAAACCCCCACGCTTGCTAGGATCAGCGCTGGTAGTGCTCCTCCTCCGGTGACACGCTCCATCACCTACACACACACACACACACACAGCAATATCATATAGTGTAGGTACAGTATGTGTGTATAAAAAAAAATTTGCTTGTTAATTTGTCTTTTTCATACATAGCAGTTGGCACCATTATAAAAATGCCGGGAAATGTGTGCATTTTCATTGCTTAAAAAGAGTCATAACTTTAATATTTGTCACATTCAGGAATACAATCCTTGCATGACCGGAATCGTCTGATAATGCTGGTCGTGCCTCTATGCAGCGACGTACAAAGATCTACAATCCTACTAAAGTAAGGAATTTGACTTATCACTGTAGGAGTACCTTTGCCACCACTGGAAAGCGGTACATGGGTTTGCCTCCTTTCGTCTAGCGCCGTTCGTAACTATGAAAGGTAATCTAAAGTTACGACGCTGCGTACTGTGCTACAGTACCGCGATGACAGAAAACGTCAATTAGCATCGTCCGGTTATTGCTGACCTGAGCCACCTCCACCAGTGCAACAGAAAAGGGTTTATAACAATGTAGTTCTCACCTCGATTTACTTGAGTCTAGAGACTGTGTCTAGTTTTCTCATATATAACTGTGACATTCTTCTTCGTTTTCTATAATGTACTGCTGGATTACCTACTTTCAGTGCATACCGCCACCTACTGTCTAGGAGCTTGACAAGCTGCTGGAGATCGTAGGAGAAATACACGCGCGCGTGTGTTCATTTAGATGTCCTGCCTTTCCTTTTAAACAATTCTAAACAAACATTTTTATAAATTTTACTCAAACATATGCAAGACTAAAACTAAATATTTTGATTCCATAATGTTCTCATGCTGTTTATAAATTAGGCGGGTTTATAATTCCTTGTCTCATCCAATATGTGAAGGACAATACATTTTAAATGTGGCTTACTCAGCTGCCATTATTATTGTTATTAATATTACTATATAATTTATATTATTCTTACTCACAATGGTCGCCGGTCTGCTGGTGCCTATAATTTAAATCGCCCCCTTAACCAGAAATCTCGCACAAGACGCCCAAGGACCACAAAATTTACTTCCGGGTTGTTTCTCACATAGGCTAATGGGAATTGAAGTTTTGTTCGGCCTGCCACTGGCAGCTCAATAACACGTTATTGTTTGTATAAAACGCGTTCATTTTGTGAATGTGTGCTGTTTAGTTTTACATAAATGTTGATTTAAAAAATATATTTTAAAAGGTGGATGTTCTGATTTTTACATTTTAGTGCTTCTGAAAGATGTGTTCAAATAACCCTAATTACACATTTAAAGTATTCCACTATTCCTGGACTTTACATTTTCTCTAGCTATAATTGTTATTAACAGGTGAACTTATAATTTTAATTGTTTTTTGCTTGAGCAGCTCCTGCTTTTTGAAAATGAACTATCTATTTTAAAACTAAAGAAAACCAACAATGAAAGTTGTTGACAATTATATTTTAAAGTGAAAGATATTGCCAGCTCCATAAGGTGAACATGATTTCCATCAACATAGTTCAGTCTTTAATAATTATCTCTAAAGTTGTCATCAAAGCTAATCAGAGATGTTTTCTTAATGTTTTTGAAATTGAAATTGAAGAAATACTGTACTCTATGTACAATTTGCTCAAACGCATTGGGAGTATTTCAAACTATAGAGACAAAAAAAATCTTCATACTTAAATTGGTTCCAATCTTCCTGTTGTCAAAATGATAATCTGATAAAACAGGCATTTTACTCACCTCTGCCTTTCATTAAGAATTAAATCAGGTTATTGCCGCAACAAACCAGAAAACACTTGCTGGACAGTTGGTTTCATCACAATTGTGACAGAACCATTGGGCTTAAGGTTTCCCATCCTTTCGCCGGAGAATACTGTTAGACACAGGCACCGTTTATCGCTTACCAAGATGCACAGAAAACCCAACCAATCTGGATTTTTTTTTTCTTCCAAGATTGGTGCTGATTCCAACATCAATTAATTAAAAAATATATTTAATGAATCAACTTTTTTGTCCCCATCTTACAGCAATAAAGATATAAATTACAGGCAGAACACTTGTATATTTTACAATAATTTTTGGAGAAAAATAGGCCTTTGGGAGGGTGGGGGGTCGGGAGGGGTAGGGGCGCTCAAATGTCATTCATTATCTTTGTCTTATGTTTTATTGTGTTAATGCGGAAACAAAAGAAAGGACATTCAGAAACAGCATTCGTCACCACCAATGCAGCGAACCCGGCTATATCATGGTCCACTGTATCAAATAAGTCAAGTCAAGAAGGCTATTACTGGACATCTGTTTGCTTGGGAGAAAGTCAGATATACAGAAGCACGCGTTTGAAATAGCCTAATGTTTAATGAAAGGTGAATTACTGATCAGCAAGTAAGGGAGTACAGTAAAACTACGAGGGGAAGGGTAAAGCTCAAATCACACGTGTCCATCTCAACCAGAGCCTTTACATGAAATTCATGTGTCAGAATGCAGGGAAGGAGGCGCAAATGTACTACAGAGATTGCGCGTGCTGTGGTTGTCACTTAAAGAAAATAAAAGGGCGGGGGTTGAGACTTCCTTTGCGTTTTTAACTATATCCCTCTGATCAAAGTTCAACATGGGAGCAGCCACCACAAGTGCTGTGGGCCCCATTGTGACCTTCCACTTTTCTTACACCAGACTGTGGATAGGTTTGCTGCTGTTTTATTTTTATTTTTTATATTTCATTTAAATTTTTCTGTTGGTTCTTAAATGGTCTTCCGAGTGCACTCATACAGCATAGAGTTCGTAGATCTTCTTGGCGCAGTACGCCAGCGCGGCCAGTGCTATCGTGTTGTGGAGTCTCTTTCTGTGGATGTCATCCCTGCGCACCAAGACCACGGGCGTGGAGGAAGTGAGCGTGTGCAGGGGCAGCCGCGACAGTTTTTGGCTGTCATATTCCACCTGGTACTTGCAGCAGGGGTCAAACTGCCAGGAAATCCCGTAGAGGGCAGAGCAGGCCACGCTGAGGGCGCCGGCGGGCAGCGCCACGTAGCGCGAGTATTCTGGAGGCAGCGAAAGCGGCGTCAGGAGGCAAGCGGCGCCCGACAGCACGGCCGTCTTGTGCAGGCAGTTGCCCACCGTAATCCAGCGCGCCGTCTCATCGCCGATGCGCGTGGGCTCGATAACAATGTATTTATACTGGGCCTCCAGTGCTTGCTCCAGCTCATACTCAAACTGGTCCTGCGCGTTCTCCCCGTTGTAGATCTCGTGGACAATGTAGCAGTCGGTCGCCGCCATCACTCCCCTGCACACAAGGGCGACAGGTAGGGAACATTGAGGACAAAAAAAAGGGTAAATATTGCTTTGGGTTTTTATTTGATTCCGTTTCAGTCTTTCTGGCATGGTTGAATCATGAAAAACGAGATTCCACTGTATTTATAAATTATTAGCATCTCTTTTCAAATGTGTTCCTTAATGTATGACTTTTTATATTAAATATACACGAGTTAGCACTTTGCTTCAAGTTTCATTTAAAAGTTGATACGAGCAGCAGAATTTGATGCCAGCGTCTTGAGCCATCCAGGAATCCTGTCAACTGATTTCATCTCTTTATTATCATTATTGTTTTGCCCCCTGGTGGCTCAGGCACACACACCAGACCAAGTAGCACAATGCCCACTGAATTATCAAGATGTTTAAAGTTCCAAACGATTTCTTCTGTACATTCTTTTAAATGATGTTATCACTGTATGTTATTCAAAGTACAACACTAGTATCCTGTCCAGCGCTATTTTTCTTACTCAAAAATATGCAACATTTTTTGTTGGTGTTTAGGGGGGCTAGATTGGAGACACGTGTGTCTCACAAGTGTTTTAAGTTACAGGCATGGTCACTAAGTGAAATAAGCATGTAAATAAAATGTACCATTGTACATGTGAGACAGGATTAATGCAAATATTAGTATTTATACATGTTGGATTTTTCATGACTATTGTTCCATAGTACTTGTGCTCATATATATATTAAGGGGAGGGAATGAGAGCTATAACTACGAAATGTTGAACTTAATATAACAGAAACAGAGTCAGAAAACCGCATATTACTGTTCAGCACATGAACCATAATGATCAGTTTGTGAAGTATACTTTTACAGCATTCAATGATCTGAAGCTGCTGATGCGCGGATATACAGTGCAACAGCTTGAAAGTATTCTTGAATCAACTATAACGACAATCGAAAGCTCAAGGTTGCTGCGGTAGAATAGGAAACAGGTAGGGTTTGTAACACACACAGGGCACAGTGTACCCAAGCGAGGCTAACTGGCTGGCATGCAACAAACTTGTGGTGATTGGCCAGCTAAGTTAGGAAGGATCCATGTCATTAGTGGATAAACATAGCATATTCGGGGCAAAACACATCATTTAGCGGATCAATGAAATTCTATTGCGAACATTCCAGCCATCGTAAACAATTCTCCAAGTCGCCGAACGGCTGATATGAAATAACCAAAACATCACATGAGCACCTACATTGCTTCCTCTGCTAACACTTAGCTAGCAGACACGTTAGCAACTTAGCATGCTAATGTTAGCTAAGCATTAGATAAAATTTAGATTCTCCGTGCGGGCTTTTCGTTTTATACTTGAAAGATAACTAAGTTATTTGTTTGGCGATAGGAGACACGGACAAACGTTTCAATGAGAGCGAAACATTTGCGTTGAATGGGCAAGATGTAAAGTAACTGACCTCTCCCTGCTTACTGGGACACCGCGCCTCCTTCCCAGCGACGCCATGTTGGAGATAGAGCCGTGATGGCAAGTGACGCACGGCGGTACAAAGCTTCCTGGGTAATGAAGTGTTCGGAAAGTGACTTGCACGAACTTGTGCGCGAAATTAAACTACAATTCCCACAATGCACATGAGACGCGCGTCTAAGTTACGTATTTTACACGAGCGTGTTGACGTTACGTATCGCGAGGTCAGAACTCTGAAGAATACATACCTATGACGCATTTAACGTAGTTTGTGGCCTTCGTTTTCCTCTTGAAATACAGTATATTATCAATAGGAAAATGGGGGCCACCAGATCCCAAAACAAAGACCTGACACGGCTGACAGCAAGCAGGGTTAAGGGCTTCCAGGACCACCAGGCAATGCCACAGCGCATGGAGGCAGTGATTGGCAAAGGGATTCTCAACCTACTACTGAAGATTGACATATCGTTATGAAAACTCCATCCATTCATTTATTCATCCTCCCCCCATGCAAAACACTGGGAAGTATGCATGTTGATGTGACTGATGTCTTCACAGTATTAAAACAATTTTTAATCCTGTTTTATGAGCTGGAAGCCCAAACAATGTAAAGATAAACAAATAAATACTTGAAATTGCTTAAATTATGAGCCCTGAATCTGTAGTATATGAAAGTTTGACTTTTGAAAGGAATTATGGAAATTGTTAAAATTTTCGAGGATATCAAAACATTTTGACGAGCACCTGTATATCAGTTGAAAACATATGTATCATATTCTGTTATTTTTGGACAATGATATTGTAGTGGACTCTCGGGTGGTTGCCACGGAGATGTGAGCGGCCTTAGCGTAATGCAGGGTTCACCAATTCCATCATGTTTCTGCCTACCAACACACCCTATACTAAAGATCAGGATAGTTATCAGGCATGCCGATGAGCTGATTATATGAATCAGATGTGCTCGTGGGCGGAAACATCGAAAAACCTGCAGGACTCCAGATCTTGAGGACCGGAATTGGTAAACCCTGGCGTAGTGGGTTAACTTTCACCTGTGGCTGGAAGTGAGCCCACAGCTGCCGGTGATTGAGACGCTATAGTAAATAGAGTGGTAGATAAGACTGGAGGGTTTGTGTCTGGGGAGCGGAGTGAAGGGCAGTGGAGCACCTGGCAAAGCGAGATGAAACGAGGCAAGGCAAGAGCAGCAGGAGGCAGGTGACGGTAGTGCACTCACAGCCAGGTGTGGTTGCCGTTCGTACCCAGTAGGGCTGCTGTCAATGAAGATAAGGAAGTGTAGGTTTGGTGGTTTCAGCGTTAGGGGTCCGTGCAGAGGGCGAGTGGTAGTCGGGAGAAGTAAGAGTGCTGGACCACTGGTTGACCTTGAAAGAGGCTAATAATTTGTCCTCTTTTGTGTTCCAAAAGACTTGAAGACAGATTTTTTTGTAAGAAAAAACACCTTGCAAGGATGATTTATTTTACAGAGAATTCTCCAGTCACCGGCAACAATTCACATCACGTAAAAAGATGGAATGTGCCCCTCCCTTTGCGGAATCCAGCTTTTAAAGAATCGAGTTTTGAAAGTAAACGCCCTTTCTCCTCCTACTAAGAATGAGTAGAACAGATTGGTTCTCACACAATATGTTACATAATATTATTTTTGTACACAGACTGCACCTGTTTTTCATTTTTAGACAAAATATACTCTCAGGGTACTTTTTCTCAAAACAATATCTCACAAACAAGTTGAACCACATTTAGAGTGGCCGTGAGCGATGGCGCAAACAGAGTGTGTGTGTGTGCTCTCTCAAAGCAGATGCTGTTCTCAAGAACAAAATGTGTGTGTGCAACACTGAGAAGGAATTTTAGACCAAACAAGGTGTACCAGCTTAGGTTAAAGTCAAATTATACTGAGTTCAACACTATTTCACTTACTTTACACATCTATAAAACATTTCAACATGGTTAATATATGAAATAAAGAATTAAAATGTTAATAATGTCTAACAACCTGCCTAGAGCCAAGCCTCTGCCCTGCCCAGCTGCGCCGCTGGCCCTGGTGCGCCCTTCACGGATCGCGTCCCAGACCGGACAACGAGCATCTGCCACGTCGGTAGCTGGTGGTGGATATGTGTGGTGTTTTCCTGTAGTGGAACAATAGATTTCATTACATGGCCTCCTAAAAGGTTATGGAAGACATAGTGTTTCACTGGTTCGTTGAGGGAACACTTTCCCTCACTAAGGAAGCAGCCAGTGAAACTCCTCAGCATTCAATTTCAGTTTAGCCTGGCCTTAAGTCCTCACTGTTTTGTGTTCGTCCACCAGCACCAGCATGATACCACCACTGGAACAACATGATATTCTTTACAGTGATACTGCAGAAAACCAAATGGTGGCCGGTCAACATTGCCAGGTAGCCCAGAATATATCCCAGGAGCAGGCAATGTGTGCCACCCACGGAGGTGTTACAGAGATCGGCCAGCTTCCGTATGAGCTTGGGCACCTTCTTGGCAGCATCCATAAAAGAGGAGACCTGGAGTGTGATTAGCTGCATGTCACTTTTGGCTTGGAGGACACGCTAGCAATGAGGCTGAATACGGCGTTGCACATCAGACAGCAAACGTTTAATTTTGTAAAAATACTCATCAAACTCCCCGTGCTTAATCTTATTCTGGTTGAAGAAACAGTTGCTAACATGCTTCATGAATCCAAAATAACTGAATAACATGTTTTTGATAGTTGTGGGTGCATAATCCTTGGCAGTCAGGTGGGCAGGATACCATCGTAGCCTCTTCGTATCTGTGAGAAAGCGCAAGTCCGATAAGCGCTTTGCATTCAGCCCGTAGGCCATTAATTTACATAATTAAAAGCTATGGCTGTTCGATTGCCGTTCATTTTGTTGGTCCTTCTTGCCTGTTCGTTTTCCCAACCTGAAGCGCAGGAAGTCCTCCAACATCTTTTCATGTGCAGGCATCAGGATCAGGCTTTTGTGCAGACAATGCGCTTCCTTGCTTAGACTTCCACCCGTTGAAATGTGTTCTTTGCTTTATGAAGTGTAAATGCATTTGGTCAACATTTTCTTGCTTCTCCAACTTTGCCAAGCGCCGGTTGATTTGAGGCAGACTCATAGGAGGATCTGTTAACAATTTTGTCCAACCATTCCAGACTTGCACCCCAGTCCTGACATTGACTGCATAGCTCACAGCATTGGGCATCCAACGTAAAAATGTTGACCAAATCAAACATGCAGATCAAATATATGACTTCCATACCGGATCAGTCGAGGCCCGGGTTAACAACGACCGCCCTCTGTGCTGTTGACCTACAAGGTGTTGGTGGAAACTGGACAACTGTTGGTCAAAGAAGGAGAGGAGGAAGGTGTGTTCATAGGAAGAAAGAGAAGAGGAACACCAAGAGTCTAGGACTGAGAGTAGGGACTTTGAATGTTGGAACGATGACAGGAAAAGGTAGAGAGCTGTTTGACATGATACAGAGGAGGAAGGCGGACATACTATGTGTTCAGGAGACCAGGTGGAAAGGGAGCAAAGCTAGAAGTTTAGGAGCAGGGTTCAATTTATTCTATCATGGTGTAGATAGTAAGAGAAATGGAGTAGGAGTTATCGTGAAGGAGGAGTTTGTTAGGAACGTCCTGGAGGTAAAAAGAGTGTCAGATAGTGATGAGCCTGAAGCTAGGAATTGAAGGTGTGATGATCAATGTGGTTAGTGTGTATGTGCCACAGGTAGGATGTGAGCTGGAGGAGAAGGAAAACCTTTGGTTGGACCTTGATGAAATGATGCAGAGCATCCCTAGAAGTGAAAGAGTTATCATTGGTGCAGACTTCAATAGTCACTTTCGTGCAGGAATCAGAAGTGATGAGGAGGTGATGGGCAAGTTTGGTATCCAGGAGAGGAACGCAGAAGGACAGATAGTGGTTGACTTTGCAAAAAGAATGGAGATGGCTGTTATGAATACTTTCTTCCAAAAGAGACAGGAACATACAAGAGTGGAGGTAGGTGTACACAGGTAGACTACATTTTATGTAGATAGTGTCATCTGAAGGAGATTAGCGACTGCAAAGTAGTGGTAGGTGAGAAGGTAGCCAGACAGCATAGGATGGTAGTGTGTAGGATGACTCTGGTGGTGAGGAAGACAAAGACGGCAAAGGCAGAGCAGAGGACAAAATGGTGGAAGCTGAAAAAGGAAGAGTGTTGTATGACTTTCTGGAAAGAGTTGAGACGGGCTCTGGATGGTCAGGAGGTGCTTCCAGATGACTGGACAACTACAGCAAATGTGATCAGGGAGACAGATAGGACAGTCTTTGGTGTGTCATCTGGAAGGAAAGGAGATAAGGAGACTTGGTGGTGGAATGTGGAGGTGCAGAAGTAGATCCAGAGAAAGAGGTTAGCTAAGAAGAAGTGGGACACAGAGGGCTGAAGAAAGTAGACAGGAGTAACAGGGAAATGCAGCGTAAGGTGAAAGTAGAAGTGGCAAAGGCCAAACAATTGGGTTACGATGACTTGTATGCTAGGTTGGATAGTATGGAGGGAGAGACTGACCTATACAGGTTGGCAAGGCAAAGAGACAAATGGGAAGGACGTGCAACAGGTTAAGGTAATAAAGGATAGGGATGGAAGTGTGTTGACAGATGCCAGTAGTGTGATGGGAAGATGGAAAGAGTACTTTGAAGAGTTGAAGAATGAGGAAAATGGGAGAGAACGAAGCGTAGAAGAGGTGACTGTTGTGGACCAGGAAGTAGCAAAGATTAGTAAGGATGAAGTGAGAAGGGCATTGACGAGGATGAAGAGTGGAAAGGCACTCGGTCCTGATGATATACCTGTGGAGGTATTGAAGTGTCTAAGAGAGGTAGCAGTAGAATTTCTGACTGGGTTGCTCAACAGGATCTTATATAGTGAGAAAATGCCTGAGGAATGGAGGAAAAGTGTGCTGGTGCCCATTTTTAAGAACAAGGGAGACGTGCAGAGTTGTGGCAACTACAGAGGAATAAAGCTGATGAGCCACACAATGAAGCTATGGGAAAGAGTAGTTGAAGCTTAGACTGAGATTAGAGGTGAACATTTGTGAGCAGCAGTGTGGTTTCATGCCAAAAAGGAGTACCACAGATGCAGTATTTGCTTTGAGGATGTTGATAGAGAAGTACAGAGAAGGTCAGAAGGAGCTGCATTGTGTCTTTGTAGATCTGGAGAAAGCTTATGACAGGGTGCCCAGAGAGGAACTGTGGTTTTGTATGAGGATGTCTGGCGTGGCAGAGAAGTATGTTCAAGTGGTGCAGGACATGTATGAGGACTGTAAGACAGTGGTGAGGTGTGCTGTAGGTGTGACGGACGAGTTTGAAGTGGAGGTGGGACTACATCAGGGATAAGCTCTGAGCCCCTTCTTGTTCGCTATTCTAATGGAGAGGATGACAGACCAGGTTAGACAGGAATCTCCATGGACTATGATGTTTGCAGATGACATTGTGATCTGTAGTGAGAGCATGGAACAGGTGGAGGAGAAGCTAGAGGCATGGAGGTTTGCCCTGGAAAGGAGGGGAATGAAGGTTAGCCATAGCAAGACGTAGTATCTGTGTGTGAATGGGAGGGACCCAAGTGGAAGAGTGAGGTTACAGGGAGAAGAGACCAAGAAGGTGGAGGAGTTTAAGTATTTAGGGTCAACAGTCCAGAGCAATTGAGAGTGTGGAAAAGAAGTGAAGAAGCGTGTGCAGGCAGGCTGGAACTGGTGGAGAAAAGTGTCAGGTGTGATGTGTAATAGAAGAGTTTCAGCTAAAATGAAAGAAAAGGTTTATAAAACTGTGGTGAGATCATCGATGTTGTTTGGTCTGGAGACAGTGCCACTGAGGAAAAGACAGGAGGCAGAGCTGGAGGTGGCAGAGATGAAGATGCTGAGGTGTTCTTTGGGAGTGACCAGGATGGATAGAATCAGGAATGAGTACATCAGAGGGACAGCACATGTTAGAGGCTTTGGAGATAAAGTCAGAGAGGACAGACTGAGATGGTTTGGACATGTCCAGAGGAGAGATAGTGAGTATATTGGCAGAAGGATGGTGAGTTTCCAAATGCCAGGCAGGAGGTCTAGAGGAAGACTAAAGAAGGAGGTACATGGATGTAGTTTAAGAGGACATGAAGTTAGTTGGTGTGAGAGCAGAGGATGCAGAGAACAGGGCTAGATGGAGGCAACGGATTCGCTGTGGCGACCCCTGAAGGGAAAAGCCGAAAGGAAAAGAAGAAGATAGAAGACTGGAGGGACTGTGTCTGGGGAGTGGTGTGAAGGGCAGTGGAGCACCTGGCGGGCAAAGAAAACGAGTGCAGAAAGAGGCAGGCAACAGTTGCGGACTCACAGCATGGGGTGGGTGCCATTCTTAGTCAGTAAGGCTGCTGGCGGTGAAGATAGGGAAGCATAAGTTTAGTGGTTCCAGCGTTAGGGGCCCGTGCAGAGGGGCAAGTCGTAGTTAGGGCCAGGAAGTAAGAGTGCTGCACCACTGGTTGACCTACCTGGAGTTGAGCCTCTGCCCTACCTGGCTGCGCAGCTGGCCCTGGTGCGCCCTTCACGAATCACATTCCAGGTCTGACAATGAGCGTCTGCCACGTCGTTTGCCGCTCAGTGGTTTGCTGGTGTTTCCTTGCGACGGCTTCCTGTCAAGAGCCAGGGCTGGACTGGCCATTTGGCATACAGGGCAGATTCCCGGTGGGTCGGCCTCTTTTGGGGCTGATGCAGTGTTTTTTAATTGTAATTTTATTTCCTACATTTTGTCACAAGAGACAGGCTCACAATTTTGAAGGACCAGTCCATTAGAATATAGATAGCAAACTGACGCATCATCAATAAACATCAGTGGTAGAACACATGTTAGGCAAGAGTCAGGTCGGGCCGGCGGGCCTAAGTTAAAATGCCAGTTTTTTTTTGTTTTTGTGCCAGTCCTGTCAAGCATAAGCCGAGACCCGGGGGAAGGGTCTTGGTCAACGGGTCAGTTAATTAGAAAATTTGGTTTTAGGTGGGGTGGGGAGTTGATGGTTATGTTTGTTGTTGCTGTGATTGGCTAGTCGGTATGCATGGTGTTTTCCGTCTCTGATTCCGGACCTGACCGGTGAAAGGTGGTGGCAGCATACAAGTAAAGTGAGGTACACTTAGACTAGGAAGGGTTTGTTGCAATATATTAAGTGCCAGGTACTCACGCATGCTGTTCCTCGCGTGCTACCTCACCATTCTGTTCCTGCGCTCTAGGCTGTGTACGTGCTGTAACCTGACACCAACATTTTGGATGTGACAACAGCTGCCACAATGTGCTATATGTGCTATATGTGCTACTGACTGTTGCATCTATGCAGTGCAATGACAGAGTAAATCAACAAAATACACAGTATAGCCCATGGACGACATTGTTTTTATTTACTATTACCTCATATTGTTACATATACAAATTAGCACACAACAAGTTGATGGATAACTAGTTTTGAATTCAGACAAAAATAATTGTTAAACTATTGTTCAAGTTGTGATTTATGACATGACAATTAGAAATTTTGGTTCAGATTTTAGCAAGCATCAAATACAATGACGTACCGGGCTGGATGTGGATCCTGTACATTGAGTTTGACACCTGAGTCCTGAAAAGGAATAACACTTTTTTAAATTTTATTATCAAATCCCATCCTTTCTCTCCAAATTCTAGTTTACTACCCTCTGCATGTTAAGTGTCAGAAAAGTTCCAAGACCAGTCTTACCCCACCCCGCCAAAAAAAACAAGCAAGGTTGCTTCACCATAGCTTTGTTATTCTCAGCTAGGAAATGTCAGCTGCTCAGGCTAAAACTCTCGCTGCTTCTCGCATACTGAAGAAAGTCGTTCTGGTTGACCATCCGGCCTGGTGGCAAGAACTCCCAGTGGATGATGCCCCTCACCTGTGAAGAACTCCATCAACATGACTGTGAATTTGGACTTTAGACTGTATTGCTTTTCTCAGACTTGACAACTTTTGGGGTTTTCTACTGGGGGCTCTCACGTTTGTTCTCTGGTTCATCCTTCTCATCACAGGTGATGACTCTCCCTAGAAAGTCTGGTCTCATTTGTGACATCACTCTATGACCACTTTGTGTGTTAATTATACGGCACAATCGTACAAAATAAATGATGACATTACTCATGTTTGTATTTTTTTATTTTTTTCAGACAATAGTGTCAAGCACAAAACAATTTCAGTCAAGTGAACATTTGAAAGGGTTAAGTCATTTAGCGTTCAAGAAAATGCACACATACATATAAACAAGAAATAAAATATTGCCTATTAATAGGTGATTGCCACCTAGTAAAGTAGTATTTTCTGCATTTCAAGCGGTCTGTAGGCCCTACATTTGAATGTAGTTCTGCCAGAGTGTAAGGAATTTCCTGAGGTTTGCTGCTCCTCAACACCTAGATTGTCAACAGCAAAGGGAGCCAAACTAGGGGAAAACCACAGTGAAACATTTGAAGGATTTTGATTTTACAACACAATGATATCTATCATTGTGAAATCCAAAAGCACAATTCTTTGTGGTGCAGAAGAAAGAAAATGACACGCAACAATAGGAACGTAGTGAGTAAACTTCAGCCATCCAGTTTCAAGTTCTAGAATCAACAAAGGATGCGGTTTGACTTGAATAGAAATGCCCTGAATGCAGTTGAGCTGTTTTTAAAATGCTGGTTTGTCCATTTGCACACTTCACAGTGACAAGGTTATCTATCATGTGGGTGTCGTAAATAAAAAGGGTTGTGTCCTGTAGTTTTCATCTGTATTCTTTCCAAGCCAATGTATGGCCAACCCTCTTTGTTAAAGTGGTGACATTTCTGGGAAGACCAGATCTCTACAGTGTAACGGGGAAAAAAATTGAAAAAGAGTTGGGTAAATATAGAGGAATCACATGGCTATATGCTGTATATTGTTTTAATTAGAACAACCAAGTACCCCAATCTATGTATTTGCAACAATATGTCAGAACCCCCACCACCACCATTAAAATGGTGTGTTCGGATATTAGGTTTGATACACTTTTAAGCATGGATTTGTCTGACCTCTTTTAAACTAGTGCAAGGCTGTCTTGCTTCAATTCAATGTCTCTGCCAATTTTCATTATTACACAATGTAAGTAAGAACCGTCTTGAACATGGTGGCAGCGGGAAGGTCAAACGAAAAAAAAGTCAAATATTTTTGAAAAGTTGAATTCTGTCAACAGAAAAACAAAGCTGCAGACACATAAGCTCCGTCTTCTACCTGTAAGCAAATAAAGTGTGACTCCCATTTCTTTTGTTACACAAGGGTGAAGAATTTGCATCCTGAATCTTTTCCATCTGATAGAGACAATGGACTCAGGTCTCAGCTGACTGGTGTCCTGTTTTCAGCTGAAGGAGCTTTCCCACTGTTGTGAACAGATGTGACCAAGTCAAGTCAGCATTAAAGTTTCTTGCAAGGAGATGGTCTGCCTCCTGCTAAAATTGCCTGGAAGGTCCGTTGTTGTATAAGCCTTTAAAATCCAAACCATACCTCACTTATGAGAGTCTCTCTCTCTCTCTCTCGTTCTCTTTGCTGTCTTTTGGTACCGTGTGAGGTCATTGGTAAATATGTTCCAAGTAATGAGGTTGAGGATTTTCTTTGACGTATTTCTGGATGTACCAACAGGTCAGATGAGCTTTCAGATCTTCTTCCACCACAAAGTCCATGGCCGCCTGTTTTCACAGAAACATATTTGTATTACTCTTTGAAACTCTGCAGTAATGAGGTGGATCTTGTACATATGTTGGTGGACTTAACCTTGGCCAGGTGTTTGGCAATTCCTCTCCCTCTGTAAGCATCTGGAACTTCAGTATGCTGCAGGTCCACCGTCTTCTTCCCAACGTATTCATACAGAAGAACTGCACGATCGTGAGACCCTGAGGGACGTCAAAGTCAATATTGTTCCTAGTTTCAAGCCACTTATTTCACTAGTTTACATAAATTGCCCTTCCCCAGCTCACCGGCAAACAACACAGATGAGAATAAGGACTAACGTTAAACCGGCAATTTGGCCATCAACAGATTGATGCTAACAGTAGATTTATTAACATGAGAATTTGACAAAGAGGACAAACAAAAACAGTACTGGATTATATTAGCCCAAATCCAAAATCTCCGATATTAGCAGTATATATATATATCCATATACGGGGTACATATACACTGAAAAAAAAAAATATCGTATCAGATTGATAGTATGATATCGAGAGTATTCTAGACTGCAATATCTGTAGTGAACATGTATCAGGATACCCCAAATCATTTGTATCAAACTGAGAAGTGGGGAAAATGTCAACATATACAGTTCACTTATTGAGTATTTTCAGAGATGAACAAGACTGTTTATCTTGGAAGATGGTATATGTTGGTAATGCAAACAAACAATGCAATTATTTAAAGGGTGTTTTTAATGGCAGCAAGTAGCAACTTTTTATTATCTGTTGTCTTTCCTAAATCATGTTTGATTAAAAATTTGCACTGTAATTAATTGCATTATACTAATATAAGAAAATTATTATTCCATTGATTTGAGAGTTCAATCTGTTCATATTTTCCCCCCTAAACAATATAACGAAGCCCAAAAGAATACAATATTTAAAAATAAAGTTTAAGTGTGCAGGCTGAATCTATAGATTTAATGTGTGTTATTAACCAAGTGTCGATTAATCGTGTTTATAGAACCAGCAAACACAGGTCATTTCGTCTTATTTCTTCTATTTGTTGTATTAACAAATGTTCCCATAATATGCTGTTTCATTTTTGTTAACTAAATAAAAAATGATTAGTTAGTTCTATGCAAGTTTTTTTTTTTTTTGCTAACAATTCCTTTTATCCTTTGTATTGGTCTCATACGTGTTTCCCCATACTGAAACACAGCAAGTAATGTATAAGTGGATACTATACGTGTACCGTACAATGATTTCTTGTTGATGAAATATTGCGCTTCCTACGCAAAAAGAAGCTAACTTAACAACAAGCTTTGAGCTAACATTAGCCAAAAGCTACCACCACCAACATCACGTTGAACATACCGTTGAGTCTTATGACAAATTGTCGACGCTTTTTGTCGTGTTCCACCTGGATTTGAGGGTTGTTGGCATCGAAGGCATTTGCTTGTGCTGTGTGAGCCATAGCGACGGGCTTTTAAAAACCAAGACGACGATGATATAAACACGTCTGTGCAACGATGCCAAGCAGAAATGGCTCCAGACTACATGGAAAGCAAAACACTTCATGCAACGAAATCAGCTGGAAGATCACGTGACACTCGACCAATCAGCACCTGGTTTGTGGGCGGGGACTAAAAATGACACATGTCTAGCATTTTGTTATTATATTTGTTTTGTCTCGGAAATGGCGAAACGAGAAGCGATGAGGAATTGCTGGTTATTACTTCCCAACATTTCATAGTTTTTCACTGAGCCATGTAGAGGATGACGTCATAGCTCTCCGACGAGTAAACGCCGAGTCGTTGCTGTGATAACACCATGACATCATTGCTCCGTCGTTACCTATTTGTGTGTCATACTCACAGACTTCATATGTAAATCCGTGGACATACAGCACTAGCTAGTTCTCCCCAACTTTTATTGACCGAGGCACATGCTGTATTTTTACTTAAATAAAATCAAATAAAATCAAATAAAATCAAATAAAATCAAATAAATCACAGCACATCACCAAACAAAATGTCACAAAATTAGTGATGTACCTTTACTGACGAGTACACTAATTTACTGGCGCCATCTGTTGGCATCTTGGTGCAACTGTCTGTAAGATAATATGTAGTATCAGATTTATTGTATGCAAATGTTTTGTCTTCTTTGGTCTTCTAGGTTAGGTTTACGATAATTGCCCAAGTTGAGGAATTCCATTCAGAAAAACGTATTTATTTGCCACCATCTTGTAAAATACTTAATTGTATTGATTATTTGCAGCTATGCTTAATGAATTTTAAAGTATGTTTTGTACAATTAACATGGATATACTGTTATAAAATGTATGGTTGTTTTTAAACGGTAGTGAGTAGTTTTTGATAGAATCTTTTCAACGTGTTTGTACAAATGTTTTTCTCTAACAGTGACTCCAAGTTGGGTGCAGACATTGTTGTGATTCATCTTATTGGAAACGTATTAATGCATTTATGGAAAAAGAAAAAAGAAAAGAGGAGGCATTGGATCATGAATGTAACTTGAACCGATTAAATCAAGGCTCCATGGCTCCCACTTAATGTTTCATTTAACATGTTAAGACCTTCCTTTGACAAAATGTGATTGCTTATATATATAAAAAGTTTTATTAATTTCCTGCAGGTCAAACCTTTGTAAGCAGCAATGTTTCTCCCAATATAATGATTTATTATTGTATTTATTTATTACAAAACTCCCACTTGTGTCAAAAAGTCATTGTATATAATGCCAGATAAAGTACCTGTAGTAACTTTTCATACTTGTGCAAACTTTTTACAATAGTGCTTTCAAAATACTTGCTCTTTCTGCCCAGCACTTTGGTCCAGCTGTGATTTATTTCGAATTTCATCAACATTTCAGGCAATATCCTTCACTGGCAAGACCATCTTGAATGGCGGATCCATCCTTGAGCAGCTGCGACTTCGATTTGGTTATAAGCCTCTTCCATGGCCTGAATGAGGTTCAACTGAGCCTGGAGCCAGAGATCATGAACCACTGCCATTCTGAGAAAAAACTATACAACGAGGTTTAGAAAGAGACTATAAACTGTGGATGGTCTTAAAACCAGTTCTGCACCAGTGCAGAGTGATGACACATTGTCCCACGTGTTGCATATGGTGCAGGTAATTATTTAGTTTTTTGAGTTTCTGCAATCATTACAATTTTTTTATAAATATATATATATATATATATATATAAGTGAGCTCATGTGATGACTATTCAAGTGGCTCATAGCCAAGTCAAACAGTTATTGGCTAAAATATAATAAACTTTGCAGACATTTGGAGGATTTAAAGGAAGATGTTCCAAGTGACGGCGTAGTAATCCTGTTAATCTTTTGACCTCATTCCTCAAAACTAATGGAGTTTGTCAACTCTGTCGAGGATTACGCATGTCCAACACACTTCTCCGCACTGCTGTGTGTGATTTGTTAGCTCATTTTGGGAGCGATAGGACAAGTGATTTTTTTGTAGTTGGATGAATCATTTTGCCAGACCTCCATTTTGCCTTAACATTTTTATGTATGAGTGCTTTCAGTTTTTTTCCCCCCACTCTGATGTAAAAAGTTGGATTTTTATTCACTACATTCTGCATATCTTCGTTGAAAATGATGTCCAAGGCTCCAAGGTAAGGAACAATTTGGCATCACCTTTTTGGTAAATACATAAATAAATACAAAATGGGGGGAAATGTCGTGTAAATGACAAATTGCGCTGGCTTTTATTTGTTTCAATTCTTAGGTGGCTAAAAGTGGTTTGTGACCTACAAGAATGACGTATTAATTTCCTATGGATGAAAGTCTTTTCATCTAGAATATTTGTAAGGAAAAGCCATTTGTCATGGCAATTAATTGATGTGAAACTGTGATTTAATAGATTTAATATTCTTTGCCTTTATCTGTACTTTAAAAGGTTGTTGATCCACTTTGTTTGAATTTCAGGTGGCCTGAGGTCCTGCTTAACACAAAGCTTCATAAACCTACACAAAAGAAAGGAGGAAAGGTCGGTTGCCATGATTCAGCCTTGTTTTATTGTATGAAGACATCATGTGCAAGCTTACACTTCTAATTTTACCACTGAACTGTATGTGGCTGTTAGGAATGAAGCACAGTTCTGTGAGTGGGTACAGTGCACACATTTGTGTAGCCACATCTGTTCTAAATGTACAATAAAAAAAAAATCTAGGTTTTCATACTCTTGTTAACAAAAGTGGGAAAAAAATGTTAAACTAATAGAAATAGTTCAAATAAATTTTTGACGTCTATAGCCGTCAATGGCAGTGTTAATGGCTCAACTCAATTTCAAAGAAGATTTTTTTTGTTAGTAGGTCATGTGTCCAGACTTGATTGCCTCTGTAGGTGAGGCTGAGTGAGAGACCGTCTATATATTTTCAATGTGTGTGTGTGTGTGTGTGTGTGTCTATGATCACTGAGTTAGTCAGATGGTACTTAAGCAAATTAAGAGATCTTGTTGGGATTTAACAGTTTGCCACACTGGTCATCGGATTGAACAAGTCAAGAGTCCAAATTGGCATGTGGGTGAGCACATGCAATGCCTGACATTTCTAGTACAACAGCAATAGCAGAAAGCAGTATACACAACAAATCAATTTTAGTTTTTTCTCTGTGTTTATATTGTTGAGTTTTATCCCAATTGTTAGGTTAGTATGTTTCTTTTCTTTCTCCGTATTATTAATAAAGCAAAGGTCTCCCACTCTCTCTCTGATGGACTATTGCGTTTGATTACTGTTAAATTGCTAACTTCAGTTGGAGATGAATGTTGAGTTTTTGATCCCCCCCCCCGATTTCATTTCATTTCATTTCATTTCATTTCATTTCATTTGAATAGGGACACACTCTACAACATAGACAATTTTAAGACAAATCCCTAATACGCAGCATCACAGCGTTTATGCTAATATCCGATGCCTTTGGGCCTTTCTTTCGCCAAGTAAAAAAAAAAGTATCAATAAAATGTTTGAAGCTTGTATCTGTCTCTCTGTCTCTCTCAAAGGAGGCATCATCATTAACAGTGCCCGTATCTAGTAGAGGTAAACAGGCTGGCAGTGGTGGAGCGAAAGCCACTTTAAATGGTGCAAGGAGTAACAGCGTCAGCAGCAGCAGCGACAGAGACAGTAAGTCTGCTGTCACTTTGAAAAGAAGCAGCCACCAAGGTCGCGGTGGTCACTGGGCTTCCAGGCCATCGTCTCGTCCATCCAGACCTGCTCTGCGGCTCTGTAGCAGCCGGAGCTTTTCGTCACTGCACACCACCTCACTCACTGCTGCTCCGTTTATGAAGAGCAGTCGCTCTCTCAACAGACTTGACCAGAGGGCTCCTGGAGACGGTAACGTACAGGAAATATACTTTTTTTTTTATTGGCAATACACCAATAGAACTGAGCCAGGTGATATTTCTTAAACAGACTCTGATCTGGACACCAATGTAAGGAAAGAAACATCCTCTGGAAGTAAAGCCCTCCCCTGTGGAGTGCAAATCAGGTTTGTTGTTTGTTTAGCAATATGTGTTCAAGTGCTCATGATGCAAGGGATATGCATTGTCTTTGCCCATTAATTCATGTTTTCCATCATTGAAGGAATAACAGAGAGCTGGGCCATGGTGACAATGATAAAAAGAAGGAATTGAGCAGCTCATGTGAGACACTGGAATCTTCTTCGGAACTTTCTAGAACTGTATGCCTTCAACATGGGGACAAAGGCAAACAAGAGGTAATGGACAAATACACCCTAAAAGCTCACAACATGCACATTCTATGGCACGGGAAAAGTATGGCCCGCTTCGTTTAACCAGGCACTGGGCATTTACATATCAAGAGTCCTGTTGTCAGGTTTGCGTGGGGGGTTTAGGGGAGGTAGACCTGAATGAAAGGAAGCAAAGGTAGCTAGTCCAGTTTTTAATTAAACAAAAGGTGGCAGTGGCATGCAAAACAAAAACAACAAAGTCCATAATCAAAGTACTAGACAGGAGACATAGCGACAGCAGGACGTGGGTAAACAACAACGCACCAACAACGACCGAATGAAAAACAAGACCCTAAATACACACTCACTAATTAAACACGAAGACACACCTGGACAAGGCAAGCGTGGCTGAGGGAAATGATTGGCTATACAAGGGGAGGACAAGCACAGGTGGAATTGATTATGCTTGACGAGACAAAGGAAGAAACAAGGAAAAGCTAACAAAACAGATCGCGACAAAAACAAAAGGAAAGAAAACAAAATCAACCAAAACCCAACCCAGAACATGACACGTGTAACATTTTTTATTGGATCTAACGAAATACTTGGTTAATTGCTTTATTGTCCATTAAAAACTAGTATAAACAATTCACTGTACATGTAACTGTACATTTTCTATTGTTTTTTCATGAAAATGGTTGTCTGTTGGATTGGATCTTTATGGATCTTTATCGAAAAACAATGACCAACAGACAGCAACAGAATGGGAAATCCTGTCGATTCGCTACTATTTGTTGAATTGTTGACACATGTCTGAGTAGTTCCAGATGATTTCCATGTTAGCAAATTGGCCTGAATTGTTATGTAGTTGTAAACGAGTAAACATTTAAAATAAATATTATTAAAAAAAGGGGTGGGGGGTGGGGGTCACGCTGATGAGGAGAATCTCATGTACACTTTAAAAACAGTTGGGTCAAAAATACCCAACTTGGGTCAACTTGGTCAAGAATGGACCGATCTAACTTTTTCAGTTATTTGATTCCAAAATTTAGGTGAAAATTAAATTAATAACCCAAAAAGCAAAAAACAACCCCCCAAAATTGGTTGCTTTGTGGGTTATTCATTTGACCCAACTTTTGGGGTTAATTGAATAACCTAAATGAATTGAGCAAAAAGAAAAAAGAAAAAAAAGAACTGCTCGACTGAGTTATTTAACCAACAAAGTTAGATGACAAAAATATTTATTTAACTCCAAAAGTTGGGTCAATTAAGCAACAAAATTTTGGGTGTTGTTATATTTATTTAACCTTCATTTAACCAGGTAAAAATGTATGAGAACTAATTCTCATTTACAAATTTTGTGGGGTGGTTCATTTGACCCAACTTATTGGTTTATTGAATAACCCAATTGACCTCGGTCAAAAATGAACTGACCCAACTTTGAGTTATTTAAGACAAAAAGTTGGGTCAAACTAAATTTATAACCCACAAATGAACCATTATTTGGGGTTGTTTTGTAGGTTATTAATTTGACCAAACTTTTGGGGTAAATTGAACAATCCAAAAAGTTGAGTCAGTCCCTTTTCAACACATTTTTTTTTTTACCTAACTGTTCTTAGAGTGTAATATAAATGGTGCCAACATCTTTTCTCATTAACGAGTATGTGAGAAATAGATGTTTCTTCATAGGGGGAGGGTAGCCTACTGGATTCTGGAGATCCAGAAAACAAATCAGTGCCGACCGGTTTTCTGAGTCCCCAGAATCCCCCGCCCCCAATAAAACAAAACTGCACCTTTCAGAGCGGCCTTTTATTGTGGGCAGTCTACGACACACCTGTGCACTAATCATGGTGTCCAAACAGCATCTTGATATGCCACACTTGATAGGTGGGATGGATTATCTGGGCAAAGGAGAAGTGCTCACTATCACAGATTTAGACTGGTTTGTGAACAATATTTGAGAGAAATGTTGATATTGTGTATTTGGAAGAAGTTTTAAATCTTTGAGTTTATCATAAAAAAAGTTGTAGATCTTTGAGTTCATCTCATAAAAAAAGGGCAGCAAAAACAAAAGTGTTGAGTATAGATTTGGACCTCTTAACTCATACTAGTTTTCTTTTCTTATTTTATGTCCAAAAACATTTTTGGGGATATTTGTTTCACCGCACCCAATTGGAACTAACCACTAAGGATGATTCTGAAGTGGAGCATCAAGCCGTGCGCTTTCAAGGTAACACATGTCGCCAAGGTGCAGAAGACTCAAAGAAACCAAAAGAAGATGAGATCAAAGTGCAGCAAAAGATGGAGGAAACATCAGCTGACATGAGCTCCGTGTCGTCTCCCAGCCTGTCGCCAACCTCCTCACCCTGCACTGACTCGTCATCTCCTTTCAGTCCTACACAGCAGGTGGAAGAAGGCAAAGGTACGCTGAGCGTCAACAATCAATGTTTTTTTATTATCGACTCTTCCCAAGGAGTTTTTGTCTGATTTTGTTTATGGAAACTTCCTTTGCTGCATCTACCTTCAACTTTTATAATGCTGTAATTATTCCTGTGACAAGGACTTCACATTGATTTGAATGTAAATTTATCAAATTAATAATTTGTTTAATCCAAATTTGATCAAATGAAGTTGCATTGGATGATATTTTTAACCTGAATGTTGGCTGCTCTTGTAGGATTAATAAGGTACAAGCTTTAAAATGTACTTTGAATTTATTCTGCAACTAAGGGAATAATATATTCAGGTTCTGCTATAATCTGTAATTGATTCTCTGGAAGATCTATCTTGATACATTTTCCATTACTTACAGTCAAGATTTGTATATTCACCTGAATGGCGAATACCACAACCATTATCCGTTTTTCACTTGTATTATTTTGTCTAATCTTTGGCTAAACTTAAACGGCAAAGGCAGACTTGTGTTTGATGCCAGGATGAATCTAATTGTGTGTATGATGTTCCATGTAGTCGGCTGTACATTTTCACCATCATGTAAGATGCAGTCAAACGAAGACAGTTCTGATCAAGAGCGTCGTCCTTCTGACGCCGAAAGAGGGCAACTTGTCACTGAGGTCGGACAGACGTGCACATTTATTGAAAAGTCTACATTCGAATGAATTTGAGTGCTTGTTTCCATCTACAGCTGGAAAGAACGCAGATGGAACTATCTCAGCTTCAACAGTTAAACCAAAAACTGCAACATGAACTACAACAAGAGAGGGAGAGTCATTTAAGAGAAAAGGTTATTCAAGTTCATGTATGGGATATACAATTTTTCTTATATTTTGTCTTTATCCTTGCATCTCTTTACGTAAATATGCACATTATCGAAGATGATTTACGCTTAACTTGAGACAGAACAGCACCGTCTATTGTCGATACCCTGGGCGTTATTATAGTTTGATTAAATTCTTGTAATTTTTGCCAAAATCTGGCATTTCCTTTGAAGTGAAATAACACTTATATATAAGTCATTTATGAATATTTTTTCACTTTCCACCGCTCAAAATGTTCAGTGGCATCAGACCTATCTATACATATATAGTTTTTATTATTATTATTTTTTTAATGCCACCTATGGACAACAATAGCAGTATTATGCTAATAGCAAGACTAACTATGCTGTATATATATATAAAATAAAATAATAATTTATATATTTCATATGACATAGTTAGAGGCTCAAACAAGTCCATAAGTCATAACAATAGAATTTTTTCTATGCATGCATTTTGTATTCATTTATTAGCCTTTGGCGCCACCTAGTGGATTTTTGTGTTAACACTCTAAACACACAAATTCCTCTATTTTCATGTTTTTGACTTGTCAAAGAAGCGATTGCATCAGTAATCACGGAAAATGCATTATAACACATCAGGTTTACAGCATATCAAAAACTGTGATTTATAATGGGAGTCAATGAGCCAAAATCGGGCATTATTACAACAACTTCGTGTGAATCTCTCCCTCCTGTTTGATAATAATTATAAATTACAACATGGCGCCAATTTGAACTTCTACATTTTTAAACAATCCTGGTAAAATGTCAGGTCCCTAGTGTATTTTTTTCAAATGCTTTTTCTTTGATGAAAAACAGAAAAACAGTAAAACAGAAAAACAGAAAAAAGCCAGAAAATGGACAAATAACGCCCAGGGGTTAATCTTTTTTTCTTTGCATCGTAGAATGATCTTCTATTCAATTCTAACTCTGCATCGGAGCCAGTTTCGATGCTGCGTCAACTACAAAAGTTGAACCACGAACTCCGTGCTGAGTTGGAGGCACAAAAGAGAATCCAGGAGGAAACCAGGGAAACCGAACTCCGTCAAAGAGTTGATCTCTTAGCCCAACAAGCGCAGCTGCTTGTGACGGGGGATGCGACAGCGCTTGCTCAGGCCCATCTGGAGCAAGAACGCAAATGGTTCTACGAACAGCGGGTGGAGTGGGAGTGTTCCGTCACCTCTTTGAAGACCCAGCTGAGCTTCAGCGAAGAACAGAGGAAAGAATCAGAGCTGCGCACGACACGGCTACAGGAAGAGGAATCGTGCAGTCACCGGGCTCTCCGGGAGGAGGCCGAGGCGCTGAGGAAGGCTCTTCAAGAGGCCACGACACAACTGCGCACCAATGAGGATGCACAGGCTCAAAAAGAGACTCTCCTGCAGAAGCATCTCATGCTCCTTCAAGCAAGCCAGGACCGAGAACGGAAGAGTTTGGCATCCAGCTTGGCAAGTGCAGAGCAACACTCGCAAGAACTTCAGGAGAAATTGGATCAGGCTGAGCAGCAAGTGGAGAGCTTGACTACAGCGCATATGTGGAGTAGAGACATTGAAGACGCCCAACAACAACTCCAAGAGGCGTTAGCTTCTTCAGTGGCTGCCGTTCAAAAGTATCGCAATGAAAACGAGCAGATCGAGCAACAATGTCAAGAGCTTGGCAATCACCTGTCGGAGGCACACGAGGAAATGAGCAGGCTGCAGAGTTGCTTGAAAAGAGAAGAGACGCACTATCAGGACCTTAAACAGTCATATGAGAGCATCTCAGAGGAACTGTTGGCAGTTTTGGAGAAGGCGCAACAAAGGGAGGCTGAAGCTCAGGAAATGCGAGACGGCTTTGAGAGGCTCCTCGACACGAAGGAGCGAGAGCTGAAGGAGGTTTTGCTGAAGCTGGAAGTCTTAGGTAATAGTCTGGAGGAGACGGAAGCACGACTCGATGAAATGCTCAAGGTTTGCCCCTGTGCCTCTTCTCATGTGGAGGATGAGTCTCTGGAGGCCAAGGAGAAACTGGAGCCCCATTTAAGTGACAGCAAACCAGAGGAAAGAGACACGTTCTCAGATCAGAACAACCACCATCACTCAAGAGTCCGCTCCCATTCACTCGGCCCGTCGCACCAGTACATCATCACTTCAGGAGACGCTCCGGAACACTTTACGTCAGCCATCCAGTTACTTGAAACCAAACTTTTCGTAACAGAGGAGAAACTAAGGGAAATCACCGAGCGACTGGAGGAACACCAGGATCACAAGGCCTGCCAGGACCCCCAGCTTAACTCCCAGCTCACCCGCAGCCGAGCCTGGGCCCGGCATCTCGCTCTGCTGCTTGACAGCCGGGCCAGGCAGAGCCAGCGTTTCGCTGAGGAGACGGAGAACCTTTGCAGGCGGTCGGCCGGCCGCTTCCAGCTTGCGCTAAGCATCATACGAAGCTGCCGGGAGAGACTTCAAACCAGCACCACTATTGAACTGACGGACTTTGAGGGGAGACTATCAGCTGTTGAGACATGTCTTCAGCAAGGACGGAAGGATACGGAAAAACAACAACTTGCATCCATTAATGCCTACAAAGTGGAGGAGAAAATCCCCAGTGATGTATTGGCGGGAATTGAGAGCAGCATTGATGCAGAGGTGGAACTCACTCACGCAGTACATTCAGAGGACATCATAAGTGTTGGCGAGTGCTTAGTGAGAGAATTAGTTGTAGTTGAAAAAATGTTGGCAGCCCTAAAGGGTCCAAATGAGCAACTCAAGTCTTTAGTGCCAAGAGAAGATGGTATGACTGTGGCACACAGGTACAAACTCATCGTCTCCCAAATACTGACCTTAAAAAAGGCTCAACTAGAGGAAGGAGCTCGAGAGGACCACAAAATCATCGTTAGAGCCTGCGCTGAAGCAGAGTTAATCTACACTGCCTTTAAAATCCAACAACAATATCAGAAAAACTCCCAAGGGCACAATGGCAAAGATCATGCAGATACCAACGCTCCAAAGTTTATTTCCTATGAAGAGCAGGATGTGGTATTGGACAAAACAGCAATATGTCTTCAATCTGAAGACATCACAGATGAGAAAAGGCCACCCTGGTTAGAGCGACTTATATCCAGGCTGCAAAGAAGAGCTAAGGTCGTATGGCAGCTCAGCCAGGAGGTCACTTGTGAGGAAAACCGTGACCCCGCGTCTGTGGTGGACCTGAACTGGATGCAGGAGCAAGCAAAGCTGGTATATTTGTCAGACAGGCTTTACTTAGACTTGGAACAGGAGCAGCAGCGACGCGTAATGTTGCAGGACAAACTTCAGGCTTTGTGCAAACAGCAGGACGCCTCATTAACAGATGAGCGGGAGGCTTTTAATCACACCTTAAGTGAACTCCAGGAGGACAACAGAGCACTGAGAGAGGAACTGGAGCATGCTGAAGACAAGATAATATCCATGGAGACCGGAAAACGGAGACTTCGAGAAAACAAGCAGATGATTGAGGAATACCATAAGGAAAGAATGCAAAAACTAGAAGAAGAGTTTCAAATGAAGATAAACGAACAGCAGCGGATACACAGAGAGGAGATGAAACATTTGCATGAACGCCACATGAAATATTTTGTTTCTAAAGAAAAACTAACTGAAAACTTTAAATACAAGCCTCCTTTGCTTAAAGGCAACTCACCCCCAACAGAGCAGCGAGAATCCTGCCAGAATGACTTTGAAAATCATCAGGTAATGATCATGTCTAACATGCTGAACAACTTACAAGCTGTTCCTAATATTTTGACTCCCTCGTTTATATACTGTAATGCAATTGGACTGAATTCTCAATATGTCAGAAAGGTTCCAGGACTAGTACCATAAAACATATACAGATATTTTCAAATCCAAAGTTGTCCTTCCACAAGTCTAGCCTCTTCTCACACACTGAATTGGGCAAATGACGCAGGACGTAACGACATTAGGGGTGTGCCCAAAAAATCGATTCTCATAAGAATCGCGATTCTCATTTAGTACGATTCAGAATCGATTTTAAATGTCCCAAAATCAATTTTATTAAAATTATTTTATGCTGTCTTTCTTCCCTTTGTCTGTGTGTGCCTTTAATTGGAGTGCTGTTCATGTTGTACCCGATTTGGCCACTTAGGGGCAGTGTGGTTCCACGCGGTCTGATACACTGTTAAGTTGTAGCCACATTAGAGAGTAGAAGGAAAAAGTCACGATCAAGTTATTCCAATAAAAGTTTTTTTTTTGCAGTGTGGAGCCATTCTTTTGAGTAGCGCTAATTAGCATTAGCGAGTCAGACTGGAGTAGATCATTACAAGTGCTTGCACATTTATAGATTGAAGCAAAAATCATTATCAATCAAATCATTTTGAATAAACAATCATTCTCAATCGAAAATCGATTCTGAATCGAATCGCAGACCCAGAAATCGGAATCGCATCGTGAGACATTCAAAAATTCCCACCCCTAATAGACATGTTAGGCTGTCTGGCTCACACTAAAGGGAAAAGTCATAGTTTATGTATGAAGCATTTATTTTCTGACAGCAGTCCTGGAACTTTTCTGACACACCTCATACATGTCCCATATTTTATTTGGTTCCAATAACTGTATACTAGTGCTGTCAAACAAAAATCTTAATCACACAATTTTCCATAGCTAATCACAATTAATCATGATTATTCACATTTTTCTACTTCTGCTTCTACTTTTTTCTTCAAAGCTAGAAGCCTAAATCTTGGAATTAATGTAAAATCTTTGTCATCACAGACTGTTCTAATGCTACATTCAGACCAACAGCGGGGGAGGCATGCTGGAACGCTTCCTTTGCTGATCGTTTTTAAAACCTTTTTTGTTTAATGAGGCTGGCCATGTTGTTGCCAAAAGACAGGACGCTGTGTGTGACGTAGTGCGTACCCGAAGCTGTGAGGTTCAAATTTCAAGTTCAAATTTTTAAACTTGGGTGAAAAGGATTTTTGCCAAATGTTCCAAACGCGTCCTTCGCACTGTTCGGCGCAAAGTACATTGACCACATCGTAATCACATTGTATTTTATTTTTTAATTGAATATTTCTGTAAAATACAGCGGTTAAACAAAACAATCAAAATGGTCTCAGCCTTACAGGCCATCTTCTTTCTCATAGAAACAATCTCAGAACTTCTCGCTTACAGGTTTAGTTCTGCCCATGAGCACCAAACTTTGCTTTGCGAGGCCCTGTGTAGGTAAGTTGAGCAGGGAATTTGACTCTGAGCTGATACGCCATTTGGCTCTGCAAAATGTGCAAGTTGCTTTAGAATTCTCCAAAAAGCATCAAGCAAGTAAATCAGAAAGTAAAACTACCTAGTCAATGTTTAATAAATAATAAATAACTGAGTTAATTTTTTTAACTCGTTAATAAATTTAAATGAATCCCCAGAGTTAACACTTTAATTTTGACAGCCCTACTGTATACTCTTGTGTCTTAACGTTTGTCTTTAAAACCTACCCTTTACTTTTCTTCATGTGTTCTATTCTTCACAGGTCTTCTGCGGTGAACCTTTCAGTGGCATGGAGGAAATGCACGGGAGGTTGATAGCAGAGCTGCAGCAGCAGCACGAGAAACAGGTGGAAGAACTTATAAAGGAGAAGGAGCAGCTGATGCAGGAAGAGACAGCTGCCTCAACAGCATGTAAACAAACAATGGCTTCAAGATGAAATGAGCAAATTGGATCTAATGACTCAAACAGTAAATTCTGTGGGGTAAATTTGACTCTATTTAGAGTGGGACCAAATAGACTCAGTTTTAGAGTCATATTTACATGTGGAAGAGAGGAAAATTAAGAATTAGAAGAAAAAAAGTCACTCAAGGGTTGAGGAACGAACGCACGACCTTCAGCTTGGGAGACTGCCACACTAGCACTTGAGCTATGCCCCTCCTAATGCTTGCTTGTCTCGAAGAGGAGACCAAAAACAGCTTTTTGGGTGTCCATTTATTAAGATTTATCCGTCAATTCTTTATTTTACTCTCTCCCAAGTGTAAATATGACTCTAAAACTGAGTCTATTTGGTCCCACTCTAAACAGAGTCCAATTTACTCTACAGACTTTACTGTGTAAGCAGCAATTCACAAGCTGCCATATGCTGCTGTCTTCCAGCCATTGCTGCTATGAGGAGAACCTATAAAGATGACCTGGAGAACAATCGAAAGCCTCAACACATCTGTGAGAGTGACGATATCACACAGATCCACAACGAATATCAGTAAGTGGCTGCTCAGGTCAGCAATGAGAAATGGTTTTCGTAGAAGGTGAATGGTGTGGGTTTGATATAGCTCTCTTGACTGTTGACAAAATGTTGGAATTATAAAATGAAAAAAAACAAGAGATTGTATGGAAACATTCTCTCTTTCTCTCCCTCTCTCTTTTAAAAATTACAGAAAGGCGATAGAATTGCTGAATGAGTTGCTGGAGGAGTTGTCATTTCAGCACACTCAAAAATGCCTCGAAAACTCTCAGCTGAGAGGAGAGCTGCAATTTGAGAGAAAATCCTTCAGAAAGCAGAGAGAAAATGCAGACATTAAACTGGAGCAGGTCTGTGCTAGTTAATGTGTGTGTTTAATGTGTGATAATTAAGAAAAAAAAAGACATTTTGTCCATTTCTGACAAAAGGCAGATGAGTCACTGTGCAATACAGGAACAAAGAATAATACACAAAAAATTGAACTCAATCTTATTCAGGATTCATTTGTAATAAATTAAAAAAGGTGCAAAATAAAACTGACCACTCACTGAGTTTTAGTTTTTGTTAAAAAAAAAATTGAAGGGCAAATACAGGTTCAACTATTTACTGTTAAGCATGATACTATACAGGTAAAGCTGGTGCAGTGGCCAAGCGGTAAGGCGTTGGTCTTGTAAACCAAAGATCATGGGTTCAAATCCCATCTGTACCTTAACAGAAGAAGAATCCTTCAGTAGTGGATACTTTGTGTTTTGAGAGCTTGTAGAAGTGGTGCTAAAAGAGAAGAATATGAAGTCAGTAGAAAAATCCACTAGTTTTTACCCATCTCAGGGTGCGGCCATTTTGCCACTTGCTGTCAACTGAAAATGACATCCAAGTGAGACGCCACATTTTGATGTAAGTACTGTATTTTTGATTTTGACATGTTGCAGGCGAGGGAGGCTGAGATACACTTCCTAAGACAAGAAAGCGTTTCTCTCAGGGAACAGTTAAAGATTGCTCAAATGGTATGGCTGTCTCTCAATGCATGGTGAAAAAAAGAGATCATTTTAGTACATACATTTTTGATGACACTGAATGATAGGATAAAATGCACACCCAGAACAAGATGAAGGACTTTTATAAAAACAGCCGTGATGAACCCTACCAGGATGCCAAGGCACTAAGTGAGGATGTCGGGTTTGCCACGATGTCTTCCAGTTGGGTCGCGCCTGGACAGAACCCTGGTAAGAGATGACTGGCTAACCTGTCATTAACTATTAATAATTAAGGGTGTGAATTGCCTTGTACCTGGCGATTCGATTCCTATCACGATTCATAGGTCACGATTCGATTCGATACAGATTAATCCCTATGCGAATCTATAAGCTGATTTTTGCGATTTTTAATTTATTTTTTACTCAAACTTTGAAAATACTAACCAGTAAACTTGTTCATGTACACTATAAGATTTGTATGAAAATGTATTTATTCATCTGAAAATTCAGGCTTATAACTGAGCCACTGCATTTAACAAACAGGTTGCAGTCTGTTTCATGTTTGAACAGCACTGATATAAAATATTATGGCTTAATGTTCCATTAATATAACATTCTTCCATGCTTAATGTGTAAATCTTAACCCTAAGTAAGACGTTTTGTTGAATATTCCCATAAAAAATTGATGTTTAAAAATCGATTCGGCCGCATATCGAATCAATTCGAGAATTGCGCGCTGTAATATCGCGATATATTGCCCAATCGATTTTTTTCTTACACCCCTATTAACTATGTATTGAAGTGCATCTTCTGTATGATACAATGCACATTTACATGTGATTTTTAACGTATTTATTCTTATTTTGTCAGATGTCAACACAGCAAATACAAGCAACGTTGCGTTAGTGAAGAAAACTGACAAACCGTCTCTCCTTCGTCGGATTAGAGCAGTCAGGTCAAAGGTAAACTGATGCTGCAGTACATAGCATAGAGCTATGCTAAAATTAGGGAGCAGGAAAATTAGCTAGAACAAGTTACAATGTTGAAGCCCTGTTTCCATTGTTCTTTTTTATTTTAATTCTTTTTTTTTTTATATTCTGTTTACCTTGCAGAGTTTGAAAGAGGGCATTTCTGGCCAAGAAAGGATGAAGCTGTTTAATTAATTCTGATTAATCATGGATGATTACCGGTACTTCAGCAGGGGTGTCAAAATCCGGCCCTTGGGGATAGAGAACACAAACTGCCATTTTTCCACAAAAATAACTGTTGTTGCTAATCCTGTTGCTGGAGTTTACAATGATAACTATTTAAATGATGACATTGTGAAATTGGCTGTTAGTCAGCATTTGATGCCTGATATTGATGCACCGAAGACTAAAAGATGCCAAGTTTGAGGAGCAGAAGCTGCCACCTTTTTACTAGAGTTCTGTGAAAATGAATATCTATATGCATTTATATGGACATTTACAAAGCATGAATGCGGACAACTGCAGTCTCTTTATGACAAGTTCCCACCCTAATTTGTAAGGTGCGGCGAGTTACTAAAGGTGGTCAAGATTTCCAAATGGATGTGGAGATTTGTGGTAATTCCAAATATTTTCTAGATCTTAAATTATTTTAGTTTTTTAATAAAAGGTACATAAAGTTACACATATGTAAATGAAACACTGATTCAAAATATTGCTGAAATTAAATTTTAAAAAATGAAAAATACTCATATGATTTGCAACAAGACAATCAATAAATGTGAAGATATTTCCCAGTGTATACTTAATTATTTGTACCAAAAAATGGGGAAAATTTGGATCAGTCACCAATATACTGTAATGGTTAAAATGACTATTACATTACATTACTACTACTACTAGCTACATTAATGCACTGCTTATAGTATATGCATTGTTACAGTATGTGTTATGGCACTGGTTGGGAGGGGGGGCTGTGATGAATATATTTTACCACTAGATGTAGCATGATACAAAATGTTGTTTCCTAACTGGAGGCTAATTTGTAATACAAAATTGCTACCACAGCAGGTAACCATCACCCGCACATCAATCTGATATACGACAAAGACCCTCAATTGCACTGTATGTAATTTTATATAAAATATAAATATAAAAATGTCAATGCAACACAGGCACTTAACTGAGTAGCATGTGTTTGTAAGCAACTGGATATTTTGCTACAAAATGCTGTCAGCTGTCACTTTTATTTGATAAACTATACATTGTGAGAGACTCAATTTGTGAGCATTATTAAAAAAGATTTTGTAAAGTAAAAAGGCTTAGCTTGGATTGACATTGTTGTCGAGGCATTGACTGAATTGTTGTAGTGGAAGCATTATAAGGAGCTCCAGAGCTGTTAACAGCTTCAATTTTATGAGATTCAGTACAAGATAAACAGGGTTGGGAGGGTTACTTTTAAAATGTAATCTATTACAGTTACAAGTTGCCAGCTAAAAAAATGTAGTTAGTAACGTAATCCAAGTACCATATTATTAAAGTAATGTAACTGGATTACTTTTGGATTGCTCTTATATTGAGTATGCTCATGAAGACAAAATAAAAATAAATATCACAATATATATTCTATACAATGTGCCCCTGCTATTTGCGGGTGATAGGGACCCGGGCAGCCTACAAATAGCAAAAATCCAAGTGTAATTAAAAAGCATGTCGGTGATTGATTGATTGATTGATTGATTGATTGATTGATTGAAGGCCATATGTTGTTTTCAAACTGTCGCTGAAAGCAACCACACCTCACAGTTTGATAGATAGATAGATAGATAGATAGATAGATAGATAGATAGATAGATAGATAGATAGATAGATAGTCATCCAATGAGAATGACGATGCGTGACATCAACTGCAAAATGAACTTTGATCCCAGTCACAAGTTTATCCGTGTATATGTTGTGTATGATGTTTAAAAAGTGAATTGGGAGGAAGATTTGTTTGGAAGGTGTAACTCGCATTATGGTTGTAGGCTAGCGGGCTAGCTAGCAAGAGGCTACAGCGCGTAGCATGCCGCTGGACTCTTAGTACAAACTTTCGCTCCGAGTAAATTCCATTGAATACCGGTCGCCATTAGTCAGTTCGTCCGTTTCCACCTACCCGACATGTAGCAATGGTCCCACTCTCTCTATCTCTCTTTCTCTCCCTTTCTCACCCTTTTTCGCACTCTCTCTCATCATAATTGTAATCCCTCAAAGTAATGATCATTTTTATTAAATGTATCTGTAATCTGATTACATGTTTTTTCCTGTGACTGAAATGGAATACAGTAAAAAAAAAAAAATGCAATCTGATTAAGGAACGGCGGTACATGTATTTCGTTACTACCAAAGATAGAAGATAAATATAACGAATTTGCCTATACAAAGATAATTATGATTTCATTGTTTGGAGTCTTAACTGGAGCGTTACAATGAGAGCTTTAGGAACAGGTTTTCGTAGTGTAATGATTAAGATCACAATTTACAGTAATTAACAATTCAGAAGTGCAGAGCGCTCATTAATTTGCATGTTATAAATCATTGTGCCCTTGCAAAGGTCTTGAACGCTGCTCTCTTCCACGGAGTGACATTTCTCAAGAGGAACATCGCACCTCATTAAACCCTGCGCTCTTTTCCTGTGACTCCAATGTGAGGAGCCCTCGTCATGTGAGGCAACATTTTCAAAAGAGCAATGCTGGCTCTTAATGCTATCCATCGTCAAGAAGACTACACGGTGAACTTTACTTGCTCGACCATGCACAGTATTTCCGATTTAATTGTATTCATTTAAATTATTTTACATATATTTCATACGTTACCACAATTTAGCTTCAACTCAAAATAGTTCAGGACAAAATATGTCAACAAAAATAACAAGTGAAACGTGTCGATTATCTTGGTAACGTGACTTAAGCAGACATGGAGGAGGACAGTGAAATGTTAAATAAAGAGCAGGAGGAGGCATCTCAGCCTACACAAGATGAGGAAGATGAGCTTGCTTTTGTGTTTTTGTTTAGATGCAACATATCTGATATGAGAGGAAAATATAATAAATGCAAGAAATCATCGTTAGTTCATGAGCTTAATTTAGGTGATTTCTTGATTGAACAGGTCTGGAGGCAATGAGGCTTGGGAATGTCCGTGAAAGTGAACTAAAAAATGTGATTAGCCACATCCATTCATCCATTTTCTTAACCGCTTGTCCTCAAAGGGGTCGCGGGGGGCACCGGAGCCTATCCCAGCTGGCTACGGGCAGTAGGCGGGGTACACCCCGAACTGGTTGCCAGCCAATCACAGTGATTAGCCACAATAAATCTATAATATGGGGGGAAGAACTTTTTCACACGTGGTCAGGTAGCTTTGAATAGTTTTTTTCCTTAAGAAAATCATCATTTAAAAACTGCAAACACATCACGCACACGTCACGTCACTATGAGCTGATTTTTGCACATAGTAAGATCAAAATTAAAAAAAAAAATCTGGAGAGAAAATTTGTCTGAGAAGTCAGCAAGAGCTGTTTTTTGTGTGTGTTGTTTTTGTCTTATTATTATTTTGGGTAGGGTTAAATAAATAAATAAATGACTAAATAAAAATTAAAAAATGACTACAAGTGAAAATTAAAACGGCTATGAAAAAAATATATATAATTTGAAAATTAAATAAAAAATATATAAATGGGGGAAAAAAAATATATGCATTAATAAATACATTTATATAAAATTTTTGAATTATATTTTTAATATAAATTTCTATTTTCACTTTTAGTCATTTATTTAGTCAATTATTTATTTTTAATTTTGGCAGTTTTGGTTCATATTGCCAGGACGAAATGTTATTCAAATGAGGGGGCGGTCCGTTGCAAACTACCTTTCATTACTCAAGTGAGCGGCTCGGCGAACAAGGAAGTCCCGCCGGCTTCCATTAGAGAGCTCCAGCAATGGACGACTATCTTGTCCTCTGTCACCACAACTTTCTAGGACCGCCCCCTCATTTGAATAACATTTCGACCTGGCAGTATGGACCAAAGCTGCCCAAATTAAATATAAATAAATTACTAAATGACCAAAAGTGAAAATAAAAACAAATATAAAAAAAATATTCAAAAATTAAATACACATGTATTTATTTAATATATATTTTGCTGTTTTGATTTACATTTATATTTATTTTTTGGGGATTTGATTTTCAAATTTTATTTTTTTATATCCGTTTTTGTTTTCACTTTTAGTCATTTATTTATTTTTGAATTTTGGCAGCTTTGGTCCTCCATAGGTGTCAACTTATCAGTTCAGGTTTTTTTCAGTTAATGTTCATTAAAAAGCGGTCTTTTATACAGTTCAATAGATGCTCTTATTCAACTTGTTTGCAGACTTATCCAAATATGTTTTGGGCATGTGTCCAGATAATGATTAGTCATGATAATGGTTCCAACCTACGGTAAGCTACTTTGGCGATATTAATACACCAGAAAAATGATTGTGTTATCAGCATGCAAACAGGCAGAGTTTTTAGGGTTAGCATGGGTTATATTGTTCCGTAACTATTGAAATGTGAGACAGGGTATACCCTGCGGGACACCTTTAAGAAGTAGTCATGGGTCTAATAGAAAAAGAGCCTCAACGCTTACTGGCTGCAAGCCCAACAAAGCAATTTCTAGTAAACCAAGTGACCCAGCTCTCAGATTTCGTAACCTTTCAAGCAGTACAGAATGATAAACAGAATCAGATACCAGAAATTGCAGATATACAAGAACTGCAGCACAATATTGTCTGTTGTCTCTGGCAGCGGGCCCCAAGCTTTTTTGTACCAAGGACGAGTTTCATGTGTAGACATGTTTTGATGGGCCAGCATAGAAACAAAGAAAATACATGATTAAACACCACTTGGCATCAGATCATTTAAGCCATTCACAAAATTCAAAAATGTTCAAAAGCCAAAATCAAAAAACAACTTCAACATATTCAGCTCATTTTATATCATTCCACATTATTCAATATCATTAATATAAACCATTCCACAAGTTTTCATTCAGCCTTTCAGCCTTCACACGCAATTTCTCCAGAAATTGCATTCTCTATTTATCATTATAATGATTATATGTTTGTTTGTTTTTTAAACACCCTCCTTGACTGCGGGCCAGCTAGCCCGGGTGCGATGTTCAAACATGGACCCAAATGATCAGGTTGGAATGTCGTTTCCACTCCACAGCTGCGATCTGTGATCGCCCTGGCCAATTTGACATCATCCACCCGTGGAGGTCTGCTTGCAGTTCCTTAGAAACGTATGTCATTTGTACACTTCGATCTTCTGCAAGTCTATTTCTTCTTCCGCAATGTCCGAGATGTATGCCTCTCGCAAGCTGATTTGAAAGGATATGAGAGGAGCTGCTTCCATTCCAAACGTGTTCACTTTTGTCTTGTGATATATTTAAATGATATTCAAATATTCTTTTTTTTTCTTACCGTGTATATGATGCTTGCTTATGTACATGGACTGTAAAACATGTTTGCCTCCAAAAAGGTAATAATGCTAATCAGATATTTATTTTTGAGTTTTACTGTGGTTGTAGTTTGCAGTAATGTAGAACTGCACTGCATCAGACTGTAAGCTGCTTTGGTAAGATATATTTTAACTCTGAATTAGGTGAATGATTGTGCTGCAGGTGTACCTTCGAGGTTGAGTTTCCTCGTCTTGCATATTTTGTTTGCACTTCTCTTGATATTTACACACATAATGAGCACAAATGCCTATTCCTATTGGCAAAAGTGTCACCCAACTCAAAGCTGTTTTTCTGCATTCCCAATGCGCGTGCGACGTTACATACTTCTGTGTATGGGCGCCCATGGGATTCGTTCTGAGCTGAGTTGGCCCACAAAAGCTCCCAGGCCTCATGACTGATCATTGGCTAATACAGAACCACCAGCACACAGGCGCACCTGCACAGGCTACAAAAATAAATGTCCTATTTAGTCATGCAAAGATCAATGACTGCAACCAGCAACAGCACTAGAACAACACACTCCAGTTGCGTGGCCACAGAATGAGTTTACGGACAGGGGCTGATCATAGACATGTGCTCTTTACACAACCCGCGTGACCCACATGCATCCTCCCAGTGTTACCATGACAATGGATGGAAATCCTACAATGTTCACCAGAGCCAAAAAAAAAGAAACATTTGGCAGGCTTCAACATGAGTTTAACATCTCCAACCTGAGCATGGAGGATGATTTGATATTTGGGGAAGACAACTGTCAAAGAGCCAACTCACTCCAGAGGCAAACAAACAAAAACAAAGGTTTGTTTTCAAGCACTCACATAGCCAAATAAACACAGCCATCACTAGTAGCCTTGAACCTCACAAATGTTGTTGATTTAATTTTGATTAGATTTTTGTTTTTTCATGTTTTTATTGGGTCCCTTTTCCCCCATGTCTGTCTTGTTCACCTGTTCTCATTAGCCCGGTCCCTGTGAGCTGCTTGTGTCTTGTCCAGGTGTTTCTCTGCGTCTCATCAGTTTGTTTTTTATTTATGTTGCGTTTGAGGAAGGTTGGAAATCGGACATATCCAACTTGGAATCTCCTCGTTCTGACCTCAAAGCTTTCGAAGCGAATGTAAACAACAAAGATGGATGATTCCAAATCACATTGGGTTACGTAGTTACTTTTTTTGAATAACTAAATTAATGTTATAATAGATAAATATATTTAGAATCGTGTAAATTATGTTTTGGCATTCACGGTCTTTGTCTCGACGTGGTTCGTCCTTGTAGAGGTCTTTTTTTCCCCTTCTCTCTTCGCAACTTGGATTGATGAGTTCAAAGTGGCATTCCTGTGCATACTTCTTGGTATGAAGTGGGAAAAGTCCAACTTCCCACCTTCCTCAAACGCAGTATTACTTTCCTGCTTTCGTTCAGTCTTGGTTGGATCATTGTTGCTGTTGCTGTCATGCACCTTGTCCAATCATTGTTATGAGTTGTAGTGAGTGTTAATTGTGCAAGGTAAAGTCAAGCAGACCCAGAATATACATACTACATGTTTCAGCGTATGTAATGTTCTTTTCTAAAGACCAGTTTCTGAAATTTTATGCATTATATAGTGATGTAATGAAAGCGTTTAAGAAACCCGCACTGAAAGGTCAAGATTAAAATGTTTACCATCTGAACCAGCTCCTTTTATTTATTTATTTTTCTTAATGTGTGCTTAATTGGCCATGTTAATTTGTTACTGTCCAATGAATGGGTCTCTAAATGTACGTATTAATTTTTTACCAAAACAAACAAACATGCTTTTACTGAACACAACATTTTTGTTAGACAATGGTACGAATAAAAAATCTAATGGAAATAAGTCACAATTTTTCCATTGTTTGAATAGGAAGGGGCACATTGAGCAATTAATCCAAAAATGATTCATATCGTTTCCAGATGTTGTCATTTGTCTGTTGAATCTATTAGCTGGACATGCCAACAACTTAATAGATATTAAGTGTATTGTTGCCACATTATTTATTTATTTATTACATCTTGACAGAAAGTTCCATGACCCAAATTAGTCATAGGCTTTATCAATACTGGTATGTTTTATGTATAATGAATTTCTCCATGTTATAGATTATACTGGAAAATATCTCATCTTTGTACAAAAGACAGTACTCCCTCAGTATTGTCAAATAAGAACAGTGAATTTGATACGTTATTGGCAGCATTCATACTTGAGAGAACATTAAACGGCAAGATATACACTTTTTCATAAATTCAATTTTCCAGCCTGAAGATACATTTAACAAAAAAACCTCAAACTCTATCAGCTAAACTGTGTTGCCAAATATGACAACAAGAATATTAGAAGCTACAAACATACTGTTTCGGTAATCACTCTGACAGAGACAAATGGAGAAATCTGAAAGATCTTTGTACATGCTTTCAACTTGAATAGATTCTGTACATGAGAAGTTAATGAAGTGCCTAGAGAGTGTATAAAATAGAACAAAAGCAAAAAAATACACAACAAACGTGACAAAACATGACCAGCATGAAATTTGCTCAGATGGGCTAAAACAGATGGTTGTGGCTCACATAATAGTTATTGTATACCTGCCATATGAATGCTGCCACAAACAGAGCCCCTCACCACTAAAACATCAACACGATCGACACAGTTCAAACCACAACATGCCCTCACTGCGGCTGTAACACAGCTGTGTATGCTATCCATTTGAAAGGTGATCAGAATGTGATCAAATGCAGCCCAGGTCCCGAGCGGGGTCCAGGCTGGCCCACTTTGCAGACTTTAAATAACTTGCATGGCTGTAACCCCCACATCGGATCTGCAAAATATTGACAGGATTTCTAACCCATTTACAAGTTGAGACCATCACTTTCACAAGCCCACAGCTTCACTTTAATTATAGCTCGCATATGAAGCATGACCATCTTTTGTGTTACAAAAATAGTTGCTTATGAAATTACAATAAAATAAATTCAACACATGATCTTTTTTGCTCTTTAAGATAAATGGTCTAGTGTAAAAATGACTGCATACTGCCAAAAATGTCCACGAATGTCAAATTTGATTGATGCTGATCTAAAAAATGACACTCACACACGCGTCCCACAATGTTGTGTGGAAGCCCCCGCTGAATGTGAGTTAGGGCTTATCCTCAAACTATCTTGTAAACCTAATCAAGTATTGAGAATTTTACAAATCTGATGAGTTTTCAGTCTTTCACATTCAAAAATAGGTTGAATTAAAGGATCTTTGTGCAGTTTGTGACATATTTTTACTCATGACTGCCACCTCTGGCCCAAAGTGTAACTGCAGCATCTGTGTCAGGCTTGTTCATGGTGCGCGTGTGAGTATGTGCATGATCTTAAAGCGCACAGTTGACAAAGGAAGACATGACTTCAAATGAGGTAAGAAAAACTCCGCCCCTCCCCTCCCCCAAAAAACTGTTGCATGTGAGGGTCCGCACACTCTACTATAAAGAAAAGATAAAAGATGATAGGTGCAGTCAGAGTAAAACAGTCGGGGCTCTTCATACTCATCTGGGCATTGGTGGAGCATGCATGAAGTAGAAAAAGCTTTAATATTACTTTTTTTTAACTGCACAATGTATCTTTAAGCTCTTGACTCAATAAGCATGCATTAACCAAACACAGTATTAGGTACACCGCCATTAACTCATTCACTGCCATTGACGGCTATAGATGTCAAAAATTCACTTTATTTCTACAGTATAAGTTCATTTAAAAAAAATCTACTTTTGTTAACAAAAGTATGAAAACCGAGAAAAAAATGTTTTATTGTACATTTAGAACAGATATAAAGTTTGTGATTAATCGTGAGTTAACTAGAGAAGTCATCCGTGATGACGTCATGATTAAAAATTGTAATCGCCGAACGCCCCTAATTTTTAACAATGTTTTTTTTAAGAAAAGATTATTAAAAATAAAAACAATAATTTAAATAATTAAAAAAGATTTAAAATATATACATATATATATATATATATATATATATATATATATATATATATATATATATATATATATGTTACAATTTTTTTTAAGGAAAAGATTATTTTAAAAAGAAGAAAAAAAGAAAAGATTACTAAAAATTTTAAAATATAATTACAATATTTTTTTTAAATAGAAAAGATTATTACAAATAAAAAAATATATATATATTTTTTAAATAGAAAAGATTATTAAAAATTTGAATCATAATTAATTGCATGATTACACTAGTTTCCTCACGATTAATCACAAATTTTATATCTGTTCTAAATGTACAATAAAAATTGTTTCTAGGTTTACATACTCTTGTTAACAAAGGTGGAAAAAAATGAGTTCAAATATAAATAGTTCAAATGGATTTTGACGTCTATAACCGTCAATGGCAGTGAATGAGTAAAAGATAGTGTGTAGAATTTTTCAACTTTTCAACATTCATTCATTTTAAAAACCCTCTATTAATTAAAAAAATCCAATTGCTCACATCACAGGCGCAGCTGGTCACATCATGCAAAGGGGAGGATCTTGCAATTTGTTTACATAAATGCACGCCAATCTCATCTCTCCGAGCCAGCAAGTCTATTTGCTTCTGTGATGACAAGCACGCTCCGGACCGCCCTGATTTCGACGCAAATGAGGGACTCCATTACAATTGGCCCGGTTTTAGCTATATTCCATCCCATAACGGCGCACAATGCCGCAAACGAAAGAAGACTCTACCCATCCATTTGCCCTCAACTTGTGCTGGGAACAAAAATAGGTCCCAATGTCTCACATAGTTTTCAATCTTTGCACATGTTTTCAGCAATTCTATTCAAACATAATGTGTTTAGAAACCAAATCTCAGATTCGCTTCATATACAATCCAACAGAGCCAACATACCTAACCCACTTGAACAAGCTATCACCACATCTAATCAAATCCAGCGGAATAATCACCGAGGTCAACAGTGCACATTCATCTTGTATAACCAAGTAACTTTAAATATTTCCGACTGATGCCACACTCGGTAAGGTAAGACCACTCTGTGTCCAAATGCCAAGTATGTACCATGCCACAGTGGAAGGGAGGGAAGGGGAGGGCTGAGCAGTGCGCATTAGTTCTGTGGATGTGGGATACAGAGTAGGATCTTCAGCAGAAGCAGCAGACTTGGCAGATTTACCAACAAAGTGCGGACACATGGAAGAAGATGACAGATCGATTTGTATTCGCCTTTATATTTCAAAGGCTACGCAAGCCAAAATATATTTAATTTAGGACGACAGAGAAGCTGCGTTCACCTTTTTGTAAGAACTCAAGCTGGAGATTTCAAGGCTTTGATCCGAGGTACTGTTCAGTTGTTTTCTTTTGCGCTCAACCAAGCACTAACTTGGTTACGGACTTGTGGTTGTAATGCTGTCCTCAGTGAGCAGAGGAAGAGGAACAGGTGCATTCAAACTTACGGAGATGAGCGTGGTGTGCGGCAATGCACTTTTTTGCCTCACAAGGATAGAGTGGCTCTACCCATAAAAGAACAGCAGAGAAACATGCAGCAGTTTGGCCAAAAGTTCTGCAAGTGATATCAACATTTAAGCCACACACAAGGTAAGCAGCATCTTTTACTCATGGCCGCACAGGATTAAATTAATTTCTGCTCTGGCATTAAGATTACAGAAGCAGGCGGACTGTTATTATAGCATATATTAGATAATAGTGTGCCTCGGTCACTCATCATCATCATCATCATCATCTTGACGCCTAGCAACTAGAGCAGTGTGAGGCAGCAAGTGTGAAGTAGCTCGCATACGTATACACAAACTCAACTTGGTAATGCACGCCAATAAACTCAATGACTTAAATGATAAAGAGCTATAAATGAAGAGGGAGAAAATCAAAGGGTGTAGTCCATCCCTGATTGATGACCTAAGCAGCCATAAATGATCAAGATCCATGTCATGTATTTGAGACTTTCATAAGCTGCTTAGGATGTAACCAAATGATAGCCAAAGCAATGTGCTTGCAGCTAACTGCCAAGCATCGTGTCATTTTGCGCTGACCCAGTTAAAGTCGTGTCCTTAAGGGCACTGCAGCTTAACAGAGTAAAGTTTTGATGACGTCAAAAGAATGCAATTTCCATGACAGGTAGTCTGTGACTTTATCTTATAACACCAGTTTAGTTCTACATTAACATAAATGACTTTTGGATTTGTGTCCCAAACCTTCAATTTCATGCTTCCCTGATTTTTAATCTTGTGACCGTCCAATTATGACCAAACAGCAGACAAGTAATAACATTAGCCTAAATCCTTTATCAGGAACCAGGGGGGCAGAACTGTTTGATTTTCTTCAGCCAATCAGCAGAAAAATAAAGAAAAACATAATGACATGCAATGATATCAGTGCAAGTAAGGTACAGTATTGAATATTGGACAACATTGAATTGATAACTTTTTCTCAAAGCACTTGCATAAAGTATGTGTTTGATGCTCTGGTGTCTTATCTTTTTTTCAAGCCGCAGTGTTTTCCAGCACATTCTCACAAGGGAATCACACGGCCTCATCAGTGGCTCCAGCTGTGAGAAACAAATGATACGTCACATAAAGTGGCAGCACATTAGATTAGCTGGCTATTTCTGTACCTTGTTCAACAGAAAAACATATTTCGTATCACTGAAGTGAAGGTAACTTTATTTTCCATTTGTATCGCACTTTCCCATCTCGACTGCTGCTCCGGTACGCATCCATCTTCGGACGACTTTATCAATTGCTACAAACACAAATGTTGTTACTGAGGAAACCGTTCTGGAATGTAGATCATTAAATCATCATCAACCATTATGTGTGGACAGTATAAAGAGGGCTGTGACTTGAAGCTGTTTAAGCGCAAGGAACCATATTCGCTACATTAACTCATTCACTGCCATTGACGGTTATAGACGTCAAAATTCATTTGAACTATTTCCATTAATTTAACATTTTTTTCCACTCTTGTTAACAAGAGTATGAAAATCTAGAATTTTTTTTATTGTACATTTAGAACAGATATAAAATTTCTGATTAATCGTGAGTTAACTAGTATAATCATGCAATTGATTACGATTACAAATTTTAATTGCCTGACGCCCCTAATTTTTAATAATCTTTTCTATTTTAAAAAAAATGTATTTTTTTTATTTTTAATAATCTTTTCTATTTAAAAAACATATTTTAATTATTTTTTCAAATTTTTTGTAACCTTTTCTTTTTTTTAAATAATGTTTTCTTTAAAAAAATATTAAATATATATTTTTTTAATTATTTAAGTTATTATTTTTTAATCATCTTTTCTTTAAAAATATATTTATTTTTTAAAAAAAATTCAATAATCTTTTCTATTTAAAAAATACTTTTTTAATTTTTATTTTTAATAATCTTTTCTTTAAAAAAACATTATTAAAAATTAGGGGCGTTCGGTGATTACAATTTGTAATCATGACGTCATCATGGATGACTTCTCTAGTTAACTCACGATTAATCACAAACTTTATATCTGTTCTAAATGTACAATAAAACATGTTTTCTAGGTTTTCATACTTTTGTTAACAAAAGTAGAAAAAGAAATTAAACTTATAGTAATAAAGTGAATTTTTGACATCTATAGCCGTCAATGGCAGTGAATGAGTTAAAGGGCAAGTCAAACCAATTTTCCATTTTCTTTACAATAGTATGAACAGGGCATAATTATTAATATTGCGTTTGTGGAATATGAATTAAGCAGCAAATCCACCCATTTTTAGCCATCTCACGGGGCGGCCATTTTGTCACTTGCTGCCCACTGAAAATGATGTCACAGATGCTCAGTGCCCAGTTAACAACCAATAACAGTTCAGCTTGTGAACATCACTTTGCCAAACTCAGAAAACAGGTGAGCTATGATTGGTCGTTACCTGAGCCCTGAGTAACTGTGATATAATTTTGCGTCGAGAGCAAGCGACAAAATGGCCGCCCCCTGAAATGGAATGAAAACGGATGAATTTTGCTGCTTAATTCATATTCCACAAACACAACATTAATCAGAATGCCATGTTTAGACTAGTAAGGGCACAAATACAACATATTTCGGGTATTATAAATACATTTTTTGGGGGTTGACTTATACTTTAAAGCATTGTAAGATGTGGTGCTAAATATCTTTACAGTATATTTAGTTATTTTTGGTACTTTCACTGTAAAATAATAATTATTCCTTGACAATATTAAAATACAACATAACTGTTATTGGATTTGTCCCATCAAGGGTCAATACAAAAATGAGACAATTGAAGTGTTTTTTGAGCAAAGATATTAAACTAGTTTCACTCACTAGAGCAAAGACTTCAATCAAGGCCCAACTGTTAACAAAAGAAATCAAGAAAAGTGTCCGTAGGTAGGACAGCGGTTCTCAAACTGGTGATCTATGATTTTTGGGAGTCTTCCAAATACTTTCAGGTACATATCATTTTATATCATTTTATATATTTATATAAATAAAAGTTTCTACATATGGAGACTACTGCATAAATAAAACAAACATACCAAACCGATTACTGCTCGCTGCTTTGGGCCAATTAAAAGCACTGATATGATTGTGCAATAGGCGCCATGCATGTATGTAGGCACTTTTTACAAAATGATACAACATAATTTATCTGAAAGTATTTGGAAGCAGAGTTATACAGGTGAGACAACGCGACCTCTGCAAAATATTTATACCTTGGAGGCACATACCTCGGATTAACAGTTTCCAGCATGCCAACAAATCAAAGTATTAACAGAGACCTTGTCTTTGGTAATGCTCAATGTAATGAAATCCGCTTTCGCCTTCATGGAAAACATAGTGAAAGTGATTCCGCTGTCGTCGGTTTCTTAGCGGGAATTAGAAATGTTACTAAATATAGCAACCATATTGAGTGACAACTGACATATAAGTTGACAACAGTGATAGCGCTGAAAAGTGAATGTCAGCTATCATGGATGAATAGTTCCTTTCTAAAAAGGTCATCATTAGTTGAAATGATCAAAAATAAGTAAATCATTGCCATGGCAATTAGGGGATCTGTCTTTATGTTTAACTGCCGTTAGGATTATGAGGCCATCTTCTCTAAAACAGTGCTTCTCAATTATTTATTGTTAAAAGAGGATGAATAAAATATTTTTTCCCCCAACTCTCCGCCGTAACTATAAATAGTAAAAAAATTCTTTAAAATTGCTGTAAATATACCTCTGTAGTGTCACCTAGTGTAGTGGATGTGCAAATCCCCTTTATTCTACTACGGCAAATAGAAAACGTTAGACATTAAACCGTATCCGGACCCCAACATTTGGAGAATCCCTGAGCTAGAAGGCCACTTCCTGATTCATGAACATTGACAAACAAATGGACGGTCCAATGGCTGAAACCTCGAATGTTCTTAAAGCCCCTAAATGATTTGGTTGCGTAAAAAAAAAAAAAAAAAAAAGTCAATATAAAGTATTAAGAAAATAAAATTCAATAACTATTTAGCTAACCTATTATTATTGGTGTATATATAATCCTAAATCTGGGGTTTCCTCTTTACGTCCTAATGAAAGGTAAACAGCCCTTGTCGTGTGACACGATTCAATCCATTCCACTTAATCATATAGAATGCGTCCTTATTGGTAAAAATTCAGTCCTATTTTTTGGGGGGCGTACAGTTTTGCACACACTGTATACAAAGTATACAATTTGTGTGTGTGTTTTTTTTGTGGTTAATTTTGTAATAATACTTCCTGTGTTTGTGTACCATATTAAAATCAGACTGAAATAACACTTCAAATCTCAGTATTGCATTTGTTAAATGTGTCCATTGTTGCATCTCCTGGGGGGCAAAGTTCACAAAAAGTAGTAACATAGCAAACTTGGAGGTTCAATTGATGTCATCATAAGTCAAATGATTCAAATGAATTCCTGTAGTCACACTTTCTATCCAGATCCTCAAAAACATGTCATGGGTTCGGGGACTTCTAACTGTATCTGATCTGCCCTTACTATTTTACTGTATCTAAAAAAAGGAATAGAATCATACTGACCAAACATAGAAGAAAATGACCTGCGGCTTATAACTAATTTACACGGAGGACGCAAACAGCAGTGAACAAAGTACAGTTTCATTAAGCAATATAAAATGTGAAATTGTGAAGTAAAAAGGTTGCAGATAAACAAACAAGACTTGATGTGCTAGCTTTGCAACGTTGATTTTTAATGCATCGTGATGAATGACCCCATTAAGGGTTAAAATGCTTTTTCTTTTCAGAACGCTATCAGTCTGCATCGGACGGACCCAGCCTGTCGTGTATGTGTCGGCGTGACCGCGTGAAAGCCGCGTGGCCGTCCTCGCTGAGGCATGAACGTGGGAAGAGCCCACCAGCACAGTTTCCTATCGTGTGAAGAAGAAGGCCTGAGACTGACCAGCATGCCCGCCGTGGGGAGCTTCGGCAACGGCAAGATCCACACCAGACGTCAACGACACGGCCGCTTCGTCAGCAAGTCGGGCCAGTGCAACATTCACTTCTCAAACATGGACGACAAGTCCAGTCGTTACATTTCGGACATGTTCACCACTTGCGTGGACATACGCTGGCGCTACATGTTCCTGGTCTTCAGCCTGGTGTTTGTGGTGTCCTGGCTAATGTTTGGCTTGGCCTTCTGGGTCATCGGCCTCCTGCACGGCGACATGGAGCATCGCGCGGACGATGACGGTTTCGTACCGTGCGTCACGCAGGTGAACACCTTCGTGGCCGCTTTCCTGTTCTCCATTGAGACCCAGACGACCATCGGGTACGGGGCGCGCTGCGTGACAGAGGAATGTCCCGCTGCCGTCTTCTTGGTGGTCTTCCAGTCCATCGTGGGCTGCGTCATCGACGCCTTCATGATCGGCGCCATCATGGCGAAGATGGCGAGGCCTAAAAAGCGAGCAGAGACGCTCCTGTTCAGCCGAAACGCAGTCATCGCTATGCGTGACGGAAAGTTGTGCCTCATGTTTCGGGTGGCCAATCTGAGGAAAAGCCATATCGTGGAGGCTCACGTGCGAGCCCAGATGGTCAAGCCTCGATACACAGAGGAAGGCGAGTACATCCCTCTGGATCAGATCGACATGAACGTAGGCTACGACAGAGGCACCGACCGCCTCTTTCTGGTCGCGCCAATCACCGTCATCCACGAGATCGATGAAGAAAGTCCCCTGTTTGGCATCAGCAAACAAGATCTGGAGACGTCGGACTTTGAGATTGTCATCATACTTGAAGGTCTGGTGGAGGCCACCGCCATGACCACGCAGGCGCGCAGTTCCTACCTGTCGTCGGAGGTCCTTTGGGGTCACCGCTTTGAGCCCCTCATCTTCGAGGAGAAGAGTCAGTACAGGATAGATTACGCCTACTTTCACAAGACTTTCGAGGTGCCGTCCACGCCGAGGTGCAGCGCCAGGGACATGGAGGACAGGAAGTTCGCAACATCAGGCGCTAACTCCTTCTGCTACGAGAACGAGCTGGCTTTCATCAGTAGGGACGAGGAGGAGGAGGCAGACTTTGACAAAGACGAAGACAGGCAGTGTTCTACGGCCCTGCTGGATGAGCACAGCACCTCGGAACGGGATCGAAAATCATCCAGTTTAGAATCAGAAATTTGAACGAGACATTTAGTCAACTTATGTGGATTGTTTTGATGCCTGGTGGAGAAAAACACCACACAGACTATTTATAGCATCGTTGTGTGCATGAATGCAATCTTAAATGAATGGAAAAGTCAGTGGAGAACTTTCCATGGGAATCTATGTGAATAAATAAGTTATTTACAAAAGCGCAGGTTGGAACTTAATATGAAAACTAAATGTAGTTAAGGAAAGCCAGTGGAGTATGAGTTAAGCAGCAAAATCCAGCCGTGTATATCAATATCAGAAGGCGTCCATTTTGCCACTCGCTGTCGTGTGAAAATGACATCACAGTTACTCAAGTGACAACCAATTACAGTTCAGCTTCAGAAACCGGTGAGCTGTGATTGGCTGAGCCCTGAGCAACTGTGATGTCATCTTCAGTCGACAGCAAATGGCAAAATGGCCGCCCCCTGACATGAATACAAATGACTGGATTTTGCTGCATAACTCATATTCCACAAATGTAAAATTAATCTGAATGTCATGTTTAGAATAGTTAGGTCACATATAACATATTATTGTCAAGAAATGTTTAAGGTTGACTTCCCCTTGATTGCTGGAGAAGTAACTTTTAGCTTTTGCCCGATGGGGATCGCCACATTGCCTGGAGATGCTGAAAGATGCCAGCAAGGCTCCACTTTTTTTTAAATGGAACTCTTCAAGTCACTTCAACAGTTCCTTTGCGCCAAGATGCCAAACGATGGTGCCAAAGTACAGTACTGTAATACTTTTATTGCTGTGTTCTGAGCACAAAAACAGTGACTTGTTGAGTTTTACTGAAATGAAGAAGAAAAAAAAAAGTGCATAGGTGAACTGCGACTTTGCAGGGGCTCACTGTAATCGTAAAATTCCCATGGAAATTTACCTGAAATGTTCTCGCCCATTGAACCTTTAATAATTTACTATTAAAAACGCACACATGCACCATCGCATACAGCGTGTATCTGGTTTTGGCCCTTTTGCTTTCACATAGCACACACAACATTAGGTAAACATGAACAATCACACTTGGACGTGGCCTTATACTTGGCCGTTTTCATATATTGTAGCTATATAACAAAAATATAGCCACTGTAATATAGCAATATAGCAGGGTAGTCAATTGCGGCTAGCAGAGCCTTCTCCGCTGACCTAAACAGTATGAAGCAGGGACCTACATTTTATGTCCCCCCCCCCCCATGAAATCATATTAATTTATTCCCAACAGTCTATTCTCTTTATTTGTCACATTTTTTGACTGCACTGCTTTAAGTGTATATATGTGGTTGTTGGATGTTATTTTTTGGTACAATAAGATTTCAGCTACCATGTTCTGCCGTGACAATCTAATCTCCCCTGGGCCTTCAAAATCAGTACTGAAATGGTATTATATGTCTGTAACGATCAGCTAACACGAATACATCAAATAATCAGCATCTTTAGTGAGTATGATTTACATTTATTGAAATGTTTCTGTATTGATTTAGCTGATAAGTGTTCATTCCGATCTGTTTTACATTATTTCTATAACTGCCACGTGACAGTGGTATTAAGAGGATGATTTAGTCGGGTAAGTCCCTACTGAAGGCCGAAGATAGCAAAAAATGTACTTGGCTCAACATTGCTGACTCCTAATACCCATCATGTAAAAAAATAATAATACCTCTCTGACAGTGGCAATCAAAATGTTTTCTTTGTGAAGTTAAAACTTAACCCATTCACTGCCATTGACGGTTATAGACGTAAAAAATTCATTTGAGCTATTTTTATTAGTTTAAATTTTTTTACCACTTTTGTTAACAAGAGTATCAAAACCTAGAATTTTTTTATTGTACATTTAGAACAGATATAAAATTTGTGATTAATCGTGAGTTAACTAGTGAAGTCATGTGATTAATTGCGATTAAAAAAAATTATCACCTGAAGCCTGAATTTCCTTGTTAAAATAGCATTAGGCGATTAAATTTTTTAATTGTAATTAATCCCATGACTTTAATAGTTAACTCATTATTATTCACAAATTTTATCTGTTCTGAATGTACAATATTTTTTTTCTAGGATTTCATACTCTTGTTAACAAAAGTGGAAAAAATGTTAAACTAATAGAAATAGTTCAAATGAATTTTTGACGTCTATAACCGTCAATGGCAGTCAATGAGTTAATATTGTGCTTGTTGGATTGTTCAGGTGTACCTATTGTTACTAGTTTGTATACAAATACATAACCGACGATATAAATACAGGGGGAATATAACTATGGCAGATGCATGGCAAGGTAGTGTTTCAAAAATAAATGGAGCTTCATACTGTAAATTAATTCCTGTCGTTTATGCATAGAAACTGAGGAAATAATCCATTGCCTAATCATTACTGTCGATACATTGTAGCAGATTTCATTGTGGCTGTGGGAGAAGCAAATAAATATTTATGCTCCTTTTCTTGACTGAAGGCCATTATGTTCCTGGCAAATGTCGCCCATTCATGTGAACTGTGGTTGGAGTAGAAAATACAGCAGAGTAGCAACGTGTTATGCTTTATTCCGTCGTTGCCGTCAGCTCTGAACCAAAAGACTGAGATTGTAAAAGTGTGGCAAGAATGCACGGGGCTCTTTTTTTGTTTTGTTTGTCATTTACAACTGCATATCTGTAGCTCACCTATATACTTTGGATGCATGCTGTAGGGCTAAGTACATTTTTGAGGCACAATGGACTTATTTGAATGAAAAATGTTGGTCCTCTATGCAGCTTTAAGGCACCGTAGTATAGAAAAGCTGCAAGCAAAGGCCATAAAGGACAAGCAAGCAATGAGAGTGCAACTGGAGAAAAAGTGGAAACATCACATTGTGAGCAATGACCTTTTCATTTAATAAGGCTCCAAAAACATGTACTTTACAACACTGCTAGCAAATATCTCAGGTAGTGTGGACTTTTGCTGAACATGGTTGATACAACCACATATAAAAGCAATGCTTTTTATGCTAATATTAGCTTACATTCTGTATATGGAACTCTGACATGATGAGTTGTCATTTTCAATATATAAGACCTATCCAACCAATAAAATGTCAAAGGTCCCGGCCCCTCCCTTGTTCCATGTGAGTTGTTGTGGTCTGTGCGCACCTGAATGTCATTTTAGCACAGCTGTGCCCATTTTGCATTTGGAGCTTGCGCTGTGCTTGTGCTGAAAATAGTAAAGGTTGTCTTTGGAAAATGAATGTGTTTGCCCTTTTTGCTAAAAGGAAGAATCCAGGAGGCGAAAACAATGAATATAACGTTAGTTAGATCTGCACTGTAAATAAACATGCTTCTTTTTTGTTGTTGCCTTTTTGTTTTTGGTCATTGCCTATTTTACAACAGTGGTTATAGGAATTGCATTCTTGAGGAATTGGACTAAAACATCCACAAAGTTGGAGCCATGTTAGGTCCTTGACTAAAATAAGAATATGGCAAGTGAAGCCCTTGGTTTTGTTTTGACCTCATAGGGCGCAGACAAACAAGCAAGAGACTTTTTGGGTTACAGTTTCTGATTGAGGTCAGAGGTTTTTTCTTTCACTCTTATGCAACCTTTCAGAAACATCTTTGCTATGGACACACTATACTCGGAAGAGCTGCGTCAGTTCGCTAACCTGTGACCTTAATGGCAGCCCTGAATGTAAGAGTAAATAACTGACTACTGTAATATAATATATGATGAGTATTCCTATTTTAAACTCTTACCTTTTAACAAAAGTTGTAGTATAGAGGTCTCCGAGACGTAAATGTCGAGGTAACCTAGCTTATAATAAGGAGAATGTGATTCATTGGCAACACTGGCTACTTAATGCTCAAAGTTGTGTGTTTTATTTGTGTCAACTCAAACTTAGAGTAGTCAAATGACATTTCATATCGCATTTTGAAATTAAAATAATCCTCACAAATCAAATAGCAACAATTCAAAGTCCAATGCTTTTCAATGAGTGCAGCTTGTTTTCACAGAGTAAGGCCACCATTTTGACTTATGTCATTGTGACGTTGGCTTGTCCATAAGGAACTTCATCCAGCTAAATCCAATATGTGCCGTTCCATAGATTAGTTAGCACTCTACTTGCTGGTTCATGGACGAGGACAAACTGTGACGTTAATATAGCGGCGCAGAAATAATCTTGTCGCTAAACATTTCCTTTTTAAGGGTTTCTGCTACACACAATATATTATATTTCATTCACAAAGTTCGCTCTACTGCACTGTTTCCGCATTGCTCTTCTTCGCTGCAGATTGCGAAGCTCTTTGCCAAGCACGCTGTCCTCTGCTGGTTAGGGTTAGCCACTGCAAAAATTAAGCAAGCTCGGAATACGGGCTTGCTTAATATAATATCCGCACTAGAAGTTCACAATATTATTCTAAACAATTATGACTATAACTCTATGCCACATTAGGATTAGATGGAATTTTTTTTTATGTTAACAAATGTGTCATACACGTCATGCACCACATTAAATTTGTGACTAAACGCTAAAATGGAAAATAAAAGTGGAAATATTTTTTTTTATTAAAGACTCCCAATAATGAATTTTACAATTCCATTTTAACAGTTTAATCTGTGAATCCTGTCATGAGACTGTTGACTGTATTGTCCGACATGTGCAGTGTGATGTAAGCATAATGTGGAGAAAATAACGGGATGCATCCCACCCACTCCACAGAGTTGGAGGAGGAGAACCTGTGGACAGTCAGTATCGCAACGTGAAGAGTGGGCTGCAGCCTTAATTATCACAATCCTTCTTCTTCTTCACTGGCTGTCCGCAGGTCAGAAGGAGGTGGAGGCTGAGAAAAATAACATTACTCGACTGAAATACTACTTAAAACTATTTTATTCTTATGCAACCATATTGAATTATATCATCAATACCTACTATCTGTTTAATTTAATTGTACTTTATGACTTTTTGCATGATGATGATTAAACTCACTGGCATTTTGATAGCATTTGGTCCAAGCAAAGACGTTACATAATAATATCACCCTGGAGATGACGTGAGCACAATTCTTCTTTGTTGTGGCTGCTGGAGTACAAATCACACCTTCCAATGAGTGAGAACAGACCTGCCAAAATCTCTCACAAGTTCAACAATAAGAAAGGATGGCGTGGTTAGAAAGTTTGATAGATTTTGGATATTACACTGTCCAAAAGCTCTAATGGGAATTGACAGACAGCATGTTGGTAAAATATCAGCCAGTGTTTTGGGAAATGAATGCCCTTGTTGAAAATGTCAGGGCAACGTCATTTTTGGCCTGTGGATGTGAGACGTCGTCAAGCAATCAATCGTCACATCTTTTCCCATGTGAGAGACTATTCTCAATATAATATGGCACTTTTCTTTTCCATCCACATCGACTAGCTTGCCCATCACCCCCCCCCCCCCAATTCTTCCTCTCAGGGTGCAGACAGTTTTAACGTTTTGACAAACGGGAGCATGGGAATGGAAGAAATCTTGAAATGAGATCCAGTTGGACAGGGCTGAGCATGGAAGTCAAGTTTGGGAGCTGTACTTGCATGTCAGGATACTGATACATAGGACGAGAACCCTCTAAAATTGCTTTTACTAAAGGAATCAAGTGTGAGCAAACACTGCATCGCCACAACAACAGTATGCGACAAAACAAAAAGCTTTCAATAACTTTCATCTCAGACGACTTTAGATGAAATTCCCAGAGTTTGAAGACAAATGGATATATTCATTAATGGTCCCATCATATGAAAATGCCCTTTAGTGGGGTTTTCTATCAATAATATACATACCGACCTGTCACAATCCAACCAGGTATGAAAAAAGTCTGTCCGCGACATCTTTGGTTTTCTTCTCCTTTCTAAAAAGTGTGCTTCAAACAGGCAGATTAAATTTGCGTGACTTGGTGACGTCGAAAAGACACGGAAGTGCACTTGACCCAGCCCCCTCGGGTTAGTGGCACCACCTCTGGTAAAGGTTTGTCACGCCCACTGAAATTCGAGAAGCTGGCTGCTTCCTTTCTTTTTCTCCCGCTGCTTGCAAATGCTTCGTGGAGAGGGGAAACACTGATCAGGAAAAAGTGGTTGCTTTCTTCGTCCCAAGTCTTTGAGAAGACAGTGGATTAATTTTATTTTTGAAGGACGTGTACCAACATCATTTCTCAAAGGACTGTTTTGTTAGTGAAAGAGCTGGATTTGCAACACGTTTAAACATGATGGATCGGTCCCAACAGTGTGGCACGACTGCAAACAGGAAAGATGTAAGTATAACATTTTTGATTTAGCCTTCCTTCCTATCCTTTCTAATAAGAGATGTGCACCTGCTACCATATTACTGGTGTATTTTTAGTGCCTAAAGTGGGAGCTTCATTTGTCGTGTGGAGGTTGTTTGGTCACAAGAGGTCAGATATAATAAAGCAGACGGTGGTTGGATAATATGAAGCGGTTGTGTATTGTTTTATCAAGATACAATCTGCGGTGGTTAATTTGCCGTGACTGGCAACTCGCCAACTAGTTGACATGACTTTGTGATGCTAACCGCGCAGTGGCCCAAATGTGCACATTTGTGTTATTCATAACCGCTCGCAAATGTCTACAAGTATTCATGGCAAATCGGAGACATTCACGGCAAAATAACCATTGCCTAAACAATCATAAACTAACGCTACAACATAGTCTGTGTAGTAACGTTATGCTACTTTTTCTTATGGTAAAACGTTATGCTACTTTTCCACATATTAAAATAGTTCTCAAATGTGTAAAAGACATGTCTGTATTTGTCTTTTCTTCTGCTTCTTTCCCATGGCCAGTCGTTTCCATTCACAACATTAGCACATGGCTATCATGACCAAAGTCACTGCCCCTATGTATGGATTAGGGTGGCCTGGTGCAGCTATTTACATAAAAGTGACACACTCCTAAAACAGGCTGTTTTAAACAGAGCGTTTTTTGGCTGATTTAGGGACAGCAAAAATATTAAATTCAAAGTCAATTTTGACGAATGCATGTCACAGACATGTCTTTTACACATTTGAGAACTATTTTAGTAGGTTGAAAAGTTGAATAATATGAGACCTTTAAAATATAACTATAAAACGTCAACAAATCCCAAAATAAATTCAAAATGGCGGACATTGTTCTGTTTCATTGAAATCATCGCTGTCCAAAGATGACTCTGCAAAAGACGGAGCCACCCACGGAGCAGCAGCTCCGTACAGTTCAGTCAACCATCCACTCAGCAGAAGAACCAAGGTCACTAAAACTTTGGCATGTTTACCATCTGGTCATATCGATTTACATTGTCGTTCCGAGGCAAGCTGACATGCATGCAGCTGAGCACATCACTCACACGTACTGGTTGCGAGCAGTCAACGCTTACAATATGTGATTACGACAACAAGCCGATTGGATTACAGGACGAGGCGCTGACTCGAACACTGCCCGTAAACACAGTTGACCAACTTCCTGTGTAAAGTGCAGAAGAGGTGACAAAAAAGAAGCCAGGCTGCGTTTGAATGTGCGCACTATTCCCAATATAGTGCACTACAAAGGGGTCACGCCATTTTGTAGGAGTGTCTGAATATCCAAAAGAAACCATTCTTCTTCAGGTCATTGAATCGGTGGAGGCTGGTGTCTGTGGATCTCACTCTGCTTCGTCTGTCCTTCCTTCCTTTCCTCAGTTTCTCCTTTGGGCCGTTGAGGTCTCCCTGATTTGTTGGAATTCAGATGTCTCTGGGGTTGGTGAAGGACTCTGGTTGGTGGCCTGGTGGGTGATGTCTGGTCGGTGCTGGACTTCACTTTCCTTTGGTCCTTCTTCGGGTCTCCTGACGGCCCCACGAATCTGGATTCTGAAGTGTTCGGTTTAGGTGAACGGTATGGGATTTTTTAATAGGTTTTAGGTGCACTAATGAATACACGCACGCACACCCACATACAAAAAAAAAGAAACCATTTAGTGCACTCAAAATGACCCACAATGCACTTGGAAAAGTAGTGAACATCGGATGGTCGCTCAGCAGGTTGAGTGAAATCAGTTCTATTTTGCTACTGTTCACACTCTAGCACGTTGTTTAGCATGTAGAGGAATTCTTAGTTTAACTGATCCACACCATGAACGCCTACTGTAATGGAATCACTTGCTATCATTCTAAAAAAGCCTCTTTGCTGCCCTCATGTGTTAGCTTAGTGCAATCATTTGTCCTATTTCATGTGGGAGGGAAAAAATAAAAAATAACTAATGCTGTTGTTAAATACATTTTATTACACAACTCACATGAAGCAGTCTGGCACTTTACCAAAACTACAGATTTCATAACTTTACAAATATTTTGGTAGAATGGAATATCGCAACATAATGGATGACGCTGTGTGTAATGTATGCTGTGTAGGATTAGCGCATTTCATACAGACAACCACCTGCCCTTAAATCCCAGCCGTAGACACCCCCCGCCCCGCCCCTCCATACACTTTATTACTCCATCCAATGATCTTCCTCTGCCATTGTCAGGATGTCTGTCACCAGGCCTGTGCCGATGGTTTTGTTGCCGTCTCGGAGAGTGAACCTCTGACCTTTCTCCAGGACCATTGGTTGTCGGAGCGTGAGGGTCAAGGAGGTGTCCTCCCCCGGCATCACCATTTCCTAAAGGGACAAGATCAGATGGCAGGTTTACAAGGGGGTGTGCATCTCTAGTAGGGGTGTCAAAATTAGCGCGTGAATATTGAGTTAAAGTTCCTTCATTTTTTGTAACGCTCAAATAAAGACCGCCCCTATTTGGAAAGCCTGTATTGGGGAAATTCCAGTGGCAACGCAGCAGACACGTCCACGTCAAAATTAGCCAATAGAAATGCACTGTGCTGCACTGGAGCTAAAATACACAATGTTTAAGGAGCAGAAAGTTAAGAGTGGAGGAGTCATTTGGACTGTGTAGCACCAGCACCGGTTCCCTGCTTCGAAAAGGACGCACGCACTAGTGCCAGTTAGCGGTTAGCACCGAGCTAGGTTGCTACAGCTCTCACCAGAGGTCTCCATGGGCACTTTAAAGGACCCGTTTGAGAGCCAAGAGCCAAGTGGATGCCGTCTTGTCACTTGGTGTTAGCTCGTGTAAGTCTAACACATCCATGTTTTCTGCTTCGTTTGCAGTAAAACTGTGTCACTTTACAATGTGCGTCCGTATTAAACTTTAACAAAACATTCAACGTTATGCAAAGGAGTCACCATAACACAATTCAGCAGTAATAAATGTAATAATATTACATACATTTGTGGCCACCAGGGTCAAGTTATATTTTACCATTTTAAAAATGTGCAGGTGTTTACAAGTTACTTTGTTAAACATTAGACAGCTCTTGATATGAAAATAAAAATGCACTCAGCTGTCACCAATGCCTAACAAATGCAATTATGCCATCTAGTGGGAGGAAAAATGACCTCAACACAAATCAATGTCACACACTGCTTTTACAGTACTTTTTTTTTTTATTTTATTTTAACTTCAAACAATGTTATGAATTATTATGAAATTACTGTATCAATAAAATAAAGATGCAACCATATTTATATTGGGTCAACATTTTTTTCACTTTTATGTTAAGAGTATGAAAAATTAGAGGGGGAAAATATTGTACATTTAGAATAGCTATACAATGTGAAATTTGTTTTCAATGAATTGTGCGTTAATTATTGAATCATGGGATTAATTACATTTTTAAAAAAATATATTGACTGACACTGCTAATTAACAAACAAGTGCAATGTCTCCAAAGCTCAAACTAACCAGATTAATAAGATCAAATAAAAAATCATTAGCAACATCCAACCCATTTCTCATAAAAGATACATCAGTGGACATATAAGCACACACCTTTTCGGGGGGCAACGTGACTCTGCAGGCCATGTCCCACGTTAAAGAAAACATGACCGGCTGGAAGGTGGTGACAAAGGGCTTGTGTCGTCCTCCCTCCTCTTTACTCAGAACGTACACCTGCGACACGCAAAGCAAAAAAAAAAAAACGGCTCACCATCATGGTGAAAAAGGAAATCATCTTAAAGCAGCATTTTCCAAACCTGAGCCTTGACTTTCTGATGAGGCTTGATGGCCCCCGGCTTGCACATCACCATCCCCCTCCTCATATCCTCCCTCTTCAGGCCACGGACCAGAGCGCCCAAGTTGTCTCCAGCCTCGGCCCGATCCAGAGACTTGTGGAACATCTCGATACCTGGCAGGACATCACAGTTACACTCAAATGCTACGCTAGCCACCACTGAGGTCTTGAATGTCTTTCCCCTTTGTTTCTTCCACTTACCTGTAACCACAGATTTCGAGCTGCGACTGTGACCCACAAACTCACACTCGTCCCCTTTCTTGATCACACCCCTCTCCAAGGTGCCCGCCACCACCGTCCCCCTGCCTGAACGCAGGCACAAACGAGACAAATTAAATATTTTTCAAACCAATAACATTGCACAAAATGGAGCTTTGAGTCAAATGATATTATTTGATGTTCTCCTTTTTTAAATTATCTAGTTATTCCATTAAAAAAACAAGTTCAGTTACAGTACAGCCACTTGCACTAGAAGAGTGGTATTAAATATTTTTAACGCTCACTTTTGAACGACATTGTCAGATTTACAGCGCTGTAAAATACTCGTAAACATTAATAATCATATAAGTAAATGAATCTCTAACAACATCAATCTAAACAGAGTGCTTTTCTCTTTGTAAAGCTATAATATAGGGGTGGGAATCTTTGAATGTCTCACGATTCGATTTGATCCCGATTTTGGGGTCTGCGATTCGATTCTCGATTAAGAACGATTTTTGATTCCAAATGATTTGATTGACAATGATTTTTGCTTCAATCTATAGATGTGCAAGGAATTGTAATGATCTACTCCAGTCTGACTCGTTAATGCTAATTAGCGCGCTACTTGCGGCATTTTTATCACTCAAAAGAACGGCTCCACGCTGAAAAACCCCCGCCCCCAACTTTATTGGAATAACTTGATTGTGACCTTTTCCCTCTACTCTCTAATGTGGCTACAACTTTACAGTGTACTAGACCGCATGGAACCACACTGCCCCTCAGTGGCCAAACTGCGTACAACATGAACAGCGCTCCTAATAAAGACACACACAAACAAAGGCAAGACCGTATAAAATGATTTAAATAAAATAGATTTTGGGGCATTTAAAAACGATTCTGAATCGTAGTAAATGAGAATCGCGATTCTTATGAGAATCAATTTTTTGGCACACCCCTACTATACTAGTATAAATAGCGATTGTATTAATTTGACAGCTCAGTTGTACCTTATGTTCTGACCTGCAAGAGTAGGTTAACCTAGATTAAAAGTAGACTACTGTATATTTCTTCTTTTTTTTAACCTTAAATAATAATACTTCCACTTGCTTTCTACACCGATTCCAAGCGGACTTCGGATGAGAAGCAGGTACAGTAAGTACACAAATTGCATTGCATGTACAGACAAACAAACATACACTCTCACATTCGCACTTATGGACAATTTATGGCCTTTTAAATAACAAATAGCATGCATGTTCTTGAATGTGGAAGGAGGCTCTAATAATATATATATTTTTAAACATTGATAACAATTAAACATAAAATTACATGGCACAATAAACATGGATAAAAGCTTGACAGTTTGAAATTGGGTTCATACAGGGATGGGTGACATGGCAAAAAAATACATTTTTATTATTATCATCATCATCATCATTTTTACAGTCTAATCTTGATTTATCATTATAGATTTTTTTTTTTTTTTTAAATGCCAGTTTTAGAGCATCTGTACTGAAAACTAAAGAAACTAGATAATACTCACTTCAACATTTTATTAATGGTATAAGTATTATAAATATTTTTTTATGAAAAAGATTAAAAAATATATATATTTTTTTAAATGTACTCAAAAGTACAACAAACGTATAAAAATTATTTTAAAAATGAAGAAAAACGTTTTCGGTAATGTTGTAAAATGCAATGTCTATTTCCGACCAGCAGGGGTCAGTATTCACTTCCTTACAAGAGGCTCTAAAGAAGAGGCAATCTAAACACTAAAGCCTCGTTTCCACCGCCGGTATCTACTCTACTCGCTTTTTCTGGTACCTGCTCCTTTGCGGTTCTAAAAAAAAAAAAAAGGAAAAAAAAAGGCCAGTTCCAAAACGTGACGTAATTATTTTGGAGGCCAATGATTAGTTCGAGACATGTCGTCATTAATGTGCAGCTGCGCAAACCAACACCCCGGGAAAGCAGCTGCCATTAACGATGAAGAGAGGCCAACAATGGCTTCCAAACAGATTAATGCTCAGACTTTTGAGGAGGTGCAAACCTTTTTAACATGACTGAATGCAGTCTTCTGGTTGCTGCAATATTCATTTGATGTCTTCAGGCTGAAATAAACGGTCACAAACCATTGTTTGCGCTCTCCATTGGTTTTGCCTGCGTGTGCAGTGCACGCTAGCTGCGGTCGCTTTAGCATGACATCACTGGCAAGGTGAGGAGGGGCTCTCGGGTGGTGGCTGTGGGCCAGTGGAGAAGCACTGCTTTTTTGGTGTAGAGCCAAGTAGAGTCGAGTAGAGTAGATACCGTCGGTGGAAACGTGGCTAAAGAGGAGCCAAACACACTTTGGTGGAACAGCTGTGTGACAGGGAACGCACACTTGCCAACTTTGGATTGCGTAAAATATTTTTTTTCCCCCAGAGGCGTATCACCCCCAACTGAAATCGGATAATTGGGTATTTGGAAAATAAAAGGATATATTGCTTGGTGAAAGAACAATTGTGAATACAATCAGTCAGAAGACAAAAAAAAAAAACAGCACATATTTCCACTTAATCATGATCAACCAACTAGTTTTCATTTCTAGATACTGTAATCAACATTTGTTTTCTTTAATTAAAGGGACAGTAGGGGTGTGCCCCAAAAAATCGATTCTCATAAGAATCACGATTCTCATTTAGTACGATTCAGAATCGAGTTTAAATGTCCCAAAATCGATTTTATTTAAATTATTTTATACTGTCTTCCCTTTGTGTGTGCCTTTATTGGGAGCGCTGTTCATGTTGTTTGTTAAAGTCCTCAGTAGGACAGGCAACTGTGACAGGATGTCAGCATCAAAGTGTGCAGTCATTTACATCGATTAAACTGCCTTTGAAAAGTACTGTAATCCAATGGCTCTACCGTGCAATACAAAGTCAGGATAATTAAGTCTTTTTTTTGCGCTCTTAATTGGTGGTTGCACATGATTTTAAGTCAAAGTTGTGTTGTTGTCGGTCGCAATAGTTTGTTGCGGCAATATGAATGGCTGAAACACATTCCGCATGACAAGTCAAGTCAGCCATTATGACGCGAAACTGCCGGGAATAACTTCATAATAAAAGAGTTTCAAGGCATTGATCTCCATATATTAATTGGTACCGTTTATTTTTTAGTTTTATTTTGAAGTTGTCCTTCTCACTGCGTTGGCGACATGTTGCCAGATACTGTGTCAAATATATCCTAAAATATAGTGTTTGCGTCACTGTAAAATCAGATTAGTGGGAGAAATGGTTGAAATTTGGGGGTCTCACGTATAAATTTGGCATGCATGGGAACATTATAAATAAATGTTATTGTATTTTACTGATAAAATTCAATTAGATCTGACTTGTTCTGGATCACCGGAAGTAAGATGTCATAGGAAGTCTATATTTGGACATCTCCCGCACACTTTGGGAAGCGCACACACGTCAAACGCAGTGCGCAGACGAAAACAAACATGGATGATGCCAACCTTGCCGTGAGATCCAAAAAGCTGCTTTTAATTTAAAAGCACGTTCACGTGACGACAACAAGATCAGTCCACATTCACTGTGATGGCCTTATCGATCATGTATGTAGCATGTATGGGAGCATTTTGCATGACTTGTGACTACTCTGTGACTTGTCAAGAAAGCTAAGAACATTCAATAACGTACTATGCCGCCTGAACAAAGGCTAAGTTCAAAATAAAGCTCAAGAAAGAATACGTTAATGCCATGCAATAGCCTTAACATGCTTTTATTTTGAAGTTGGCCTGTATGGTGGCGTGACCAGCTGACGGCTAGCTTGACTTGCCTTCTACACATTTTGGCTTGCCTTATCGAGGTTTTTCATTCCCGAAATCATATCAATTGATAATTTAGGGCGCTAAGAAAGATCTAGTTTATTACACAGTCATTGTGTGATTGGTCTCCGGTGTTAGCAGCTAGTCGTTAGCTGCTAGCAGTGAGTGCACAGCTGTCTGCTTTTAAAGTACCGGTAGTCCGACAACTGTGGCTTTGTTATCTTTCTTTGCCTCTTTTTCAATGATGTGAATATATGCTAGTTTGTCATTCACTCTCCACGGAGAAGGAGTATGTGTTTTAAATTGCAGTTTAAGGTATTTTTGAAAGAAAAAATAATCAGAATCATTTTCTTTAACAAATATTTTTTCCTTTAAATAAATAAAAACACTAATCTTAAAATGTCAAAAATGGCTTGTGTTCCTACATTCTAAGTGGACATATTTGACAATTGAGTTAAATCTTGTTATTTAATGGGAACAAGTGTTTTATAAACTAAAAAGACAAAATTCTATTTTATCTTTTTTTTTTTGCTGATCCCAAAAATGATCAGAACCGTGATTCAAATCCGTGATCTGACCGAACCGTGAGCCTTTTTTTAATCCATTGCACCAAGTGATCAATACTTAGTGAGATGGCTAGAAATGAGTAGTGTAAAAAAACTGCATCAATACCCATAAATTAAAAATTGATCAATAATCGTTTCATAATCGAATCGTAGCACCTTAATTGTAATCGAATCGTGAGGTGTCCAAAGATTCCCACCCCTAATGGGAACATTATAAACAAATGTTATTGTGTTATACAGATAAATTCAATAAAAACTGAGACAGATTTTTAAAAATCCTTTCTGAAACCACACCACTCAAAAAAAAAGTGGAGAAGAAAAAGGTAGATGGATTGCCCATTGGCACTCACATTTCCACCACGTTTGATTGACCTGAAATTAAATGAAAACTCCCCCCGCCCTGGGTTCATACCTGGGATCGAATAAACCACTTCGATAGGCAGAAGGAAGGCCTTTTCCAGTTCTCTTTTGGGCAAAGGAACATACGAATCCAAAATCTCCAGCAGTTTCAAGATTGAACTGACGCCAAGCTCCGGCTCACGACCCTGACATGACGCATGACAAATATTCAGTCAAAACATCAAAGTGCCCTGCGTGCGATCAATTACTCAAGCCACGTGCCGCCTTCACTCACCTCCAGAGCACAGAGGGCAGAGCCTATCACAACCGGCGTAACGTTGCCGTCATAACCCAGTTCCGTGAGAAGCTCGCGAATCTCAATCTCCACCAACTCCAGCATCTCCTTGTCATCCACCGCATCCGCTTTGTTGATGAACACCACCACGTGCTCCACGCCGATCTGCCTCGCCAGCAGCAGGTGCTCCCGCGTTTGGGGCATCTGGCCGTCAGTGGCCGCCACCACCAGGATGCAGCCGTCCATCTGAGCAGTGCCTATGATCATGTTCTGAAAAGGGAAAATAACTGCAATTACAACAAAGCACAAATATACAGTGGTACTTTTTTTTTTTCTCCCTTTGAAGTAAAATGTCATTAATCCATTAAAGCCACGTCACAATTTTGTTTTGGATTGAAGCGGTGGCATGTCTGAAGCTGCTCTGAACACAAATTTTGTCTTGCAACAGAAAGAAAAATGAAAATCGGAACCCGAAAAACGTGCAAGTTGGGGCGCCTGTATGTCAAAGGTGGTTTGTTCTCACAGGCAGAAAAAAAACAAAAGTTCACCTTAACATAGTCAGCGTGACCAGGGCAGTCTGTGTGAGCGTAATGTCTGTTGGCTGTCGTGTATTCAATATGAGAGGCGTTGATGGTGATTCCTCGGGCCTTCTCCTCAGGGGCGTTGTCAATTTCCTCATACTTTTTAAAGTTGGCACCACCAAGATCAGCGAGTACTGAAGATTTAAGACAAACAATACAATTTATCTTCTAACTTCATATACCAATCCCGGTCATTTGAAAAAAAGAAAGAAAAAGAACCATTCAAAGCCTTGGACAATTAGAAGCAGATATGCTGCGACAATAAGAAAGTGGTTACCCTTTGTGATAGCTGCAGTGAGGGTGGTCTTGCCATGATCGACGTGTCCAATGGTCCCGACGTTGACGTGGGGCTTGTCTCTGCTGTAAGTCTTCTTGGCCTCTGCAGCGAAAGTCCGCTGACTAAGGGGTACAGTGCACTGTAACATGAAAGACTCAAGATCAATATACACCAAGATTTATACACTTACTGTAGTAGGCTATGTATTCTTTGTACAGGGGAGTTTGTGTGCACACTCACTATTTTAAAAGAGGTCTGCAGCAGTCTTGGTGAGGTCAGATGAAGAGCTGAAGGCAAGAAAAGTGAAAGCACAACATGAGATAAAATTGCGTTCAATAGAAAGGGCAGTGCTGCAGAATGCAATTTAGTTTCAATCAGTGCATGTGCAAAAATCACATATCTTCAGTCAATAAATCTGACTAGAAAGCATCATCACACCAAAACGCTAAGCATGGCTTCGAAAAGCTATTAGCTTACCAAACAAACGGAAACGGGACGTTTATTTAAAACATGACTCCGGTCCAAGCCACACTAGTTTATATATCGGACTATTTCCTGTGAATACGATAAAAGAATAAATTCCAATTTAAGTCAATAATAATTGATACATTTTTCATTCAATTTAGCTGTACGGATTGTTAGCATACGATCGTGTAACGTGACCTTGCTCTACTATAAGTACAGAGAGCATCATTCCCTTTTGTTTAGGTTTGCGATCACAAACTAGAGCATGTTCACAACTACACAGAGTGGCGCAAATGAAAATCAGAAACACAAATACAGAATCACACGACAGAAGAATTCGAATATTAAACAATTTTACCGGAGACACAAGCACGCATTCCTAAAAGCGCTGCCATCTTGGTCAGTCAGAATATCCAAAGACGAACAGTTCTCCAAGAAGGTAATATCGCATTTACTGGAATACTGTCAACTTTTTCTCGCTCCTACTTCCTAGTTCTGGTAAAGCCATTTAATCCCCCTCCAAAATTTAATCCACACACTGTTTAATCATTCGATATCAAAATATTATGGGTGTAAATATAATGTCAAACGTTGAGTAAGGGTGAATATTACAAACGCTCTCGCTTCCACAAGTACTCTCTGAACGTCCCCAACTCTGACGTCATTTCTTTACCTTAACTCCGTTAATAGCCAATCCAACGATTTACTTAAATTCTCATTGAATATAGGAATTATATAAATCTTGATTACGACGTGTCGCTTCTTTTAGATTATAAACAATTGTGACTCCTCACCCGACTATAGTCAGGCTGGAAAGACGGCTGTAAATGCCTAATGACGTTTGCGGTTTTAGTTTTACCGTTACGGTAAAACATGGCAGCTTCCTGGCCACTCATGCGCTTGTTTTAGATAGAATGTTCTAGTGCTTACATGTGTCTTCTGGTTTAAAGAGGCGTCAACTTTCTTGGCCATCAAAAAGGGGTCCGCGATCTCACTTGTTCAGTATCATTTCGTGATCCTTTGAAGGTAAGTTGAATTTAAACATTTTCATGGAAGTTTTTAGCTGCGATGTACCTAGCATGATTTTGGTGCTGTATCAGTGATTCTTGATTAACGGGTGGGTCTGGACATGAGACCAAAGCGCCGGGCCTGTGCCCAAGTGGTCCTCAGTACGACGATCAACTAGTTTGCACACTGCACAGCTTAACATCTCATCACGTGGTATTACTGGTATTTACTGCTTTCCATTCTAATGTTTTACATGCTTATGTCCTAAAAGTGTGTTTTGTTTTGATTTTTAATAAACAGGCCGACTTGTGTCCTAACTCATGTTATGTATGTCAAATGTATAGATTATAAGCACTTTTTAACAACTGTTGAGAATCCCTGATTGAATTTGAAATGGTAATAATATAGACGGTGTTTTTAAACATTGATTAACATGACATTTGAAAATGAGTTTAATAATGCGCATGAACTTGGGTCCTAGTTTTACCTGATGTATGTTTCCCCTTTCAAGCGACATGACGGAGGACAGACAAAATAGAAGATACCCCCAGAATCTTCAGGGGGTCTTGCAGTTGGCAATCGATGCAGGGTCCGGTGCAGAGGGGCCTGCTCCTGTGGAAGCCATTTCAGAGGAGGTAGGTCCTGGGAAAAGTGGATTTCGGAATACTCTGACAACACACACAAATTGCATATTGAAGCCATTGCAAGCCAATGTTTGTACAATACAGTGAACCCCCGTTTATCGCAGGAGATGCATTCCAGGAGCTGCCCTGTACAAAAACGTGTTTTTTTCCTTAAATAGGTTTACCTCTCCTGCATGCTTTTAACACATTCCAACTTTTTACAGTATTAGTGGTACGAGTAAATGATATGAGTTGTACGTTTTGAAAGCGCTGTATTTAACTTCTCACTCTGTCACTTACACATTTCTCCGATAAAGAGAAAAAGTGTGCTTGCTTAACTCATTCACTGCCATAGACGGTTATAGACGTCAAATATTCATTTGAACTATTTCTATTAGTTTAACATTTTTTTCCACTTTTGTTAACAAGAGTAGGAAAGCCTATATTTTTTATTGTACATTTAGAACAGATATAAAATTAGTGACTAATCGTGAGTTAACTCGTAAAGTCATGGAATTAATTACAATCAACAAAATTAATCACCTGACGCGCCTAATCTTTTCTTCTTTTTAAAAAAAAAAAAATCGCGTCAGGCGATTAACATTTTTAATTGTAATTAATCGCATGACTTCAATAGTTAACTCACGATTAATCATAAATTTTATATCTGTACTAAATGTACAATCATTTTTTAAGGTTTTCATACTCTTTTAAACAAAAATGGAAAAAATGTTAAATAGAAATAGTTCAAATGAATTTTTGACGTCAATGGCATTGAATGAGTTAAGCTGCTTATTTGCGGCCCATGATTTCTATATAAAAAAAAAAAAAGACCTATACATCCCATTAAAATATATATTTTTATCAACTAGCATGTACTATTTTGGCATTTATGAGTTATATCACGTGGGTTTGTTATATCATTATTATTGACCATTGAAATCTTTAAATACCGTCTGATAGTCTTTTCTTTGTGTTTCCCGTCTTTCAGAGGAGCGCGTGGCTCAGGAAGGCTCTTGCAGACGTCTGCAAAGAACAGATGGATGAGGTGGAGCAGATGAAGCAGTGTTTGGCTTTCTTGAACAAGGAGGAGGTCAACGGCGAGGGGGATGGGGAAGATGAAGATGAGCGTGAATCAGTCTTTGAGTTGCTGTCGGATTTGTGTGAGAACCTCGACAATGCCAGAGGTCACTATTATCATTTCATAGATTATGAATGAATGAGTGAGTGAAAGCAACATGTAACCTAATTGTGTGCCCACACCTCTCACAGATCTGATGGTTCTGGGAGGCCTGGATGTGTGTGTGTCCAAGTATTTATGTCATGCCCAAAGTCGGCTGAGGTGGAACGCTGCTCAGCTGATTGCTGTCTGCGCCCAGAACATGCCACAAGTGCAGGCTCACTTGCTAAAGATAAGTGCTTTGCCAAAGCTTCTACAGCTGACAGACTCGGACCCCCATCCAACAGTCCGAGTCAAAGCCCTTTATGCGGTCTCATGTGAGTGCCGTGACTTTAGTGCTCGCTGTGAAACATTTCAAATGGATTAGTGATTCGCGTTATCCCGTCTCTTGTTGTAACTGCAGGTCTGGTTCGAGAGCAAGACACAGGACTGGAGGCTTTTCTGTCCCACGATGGCTTCTCGATGCTGATGAGAGGCATGCAGTCAGAACATGAGAAGCTCCAGACCAAGTCGGCCTTCCTTCTGGTCAATCTGCTGACGTCACATCCTGAACACAAAGGTACAAGATGAGGTTTTCAGGAGATACTGTATTTCACATTCAGGGAGTAAAAGTAAAAAAACTTTTTTTTTTTTTTTTTTTTTTTTTATGATTAGGAATACTGTATTTGTACTTTACGTTTTTCCTGCAGACACGGTGGTCTCCATGGGGATGGTGCAACAGCTGGTTTCGGTGCTGCGCGCTCCACACTCCCCTTTTCATGAACACGTCCTTGGCGCCCTTTGTTGGTAAGACAATTTGTCAATCTTTTGCTGTCTTCAGCATGTAGCAGCCGATGATTGGGTATGTGGGAATGTAGCCCAAGTCAGCTAGGATAGGCCATAACTGAATAATACTGTATTGCCGTGCCTCTTGCGTCTGTCTAGCCTGGTGGAAGACTGCGTGAAGGGGCTCACAGATTGTAGGGATCCGTCTCTCGGTCTCGACGAGTTACTGCGACTGCGAGCCAGAGAGCTTCATGGGAAAGAGGAAAGTCGGGTATGTCTCCTACTGTTTCCAATTCGACTAGAATGGTATTCAGTGGTAACCTGGCAATAGCCTGATTGATAATTGTGGTCCGCTCAAAGGAGTGCTTCACAATATCAATCTGGGACTGCTCCACTGTGATTTGCTTAGGAAAGGCGGGACATTCTTTCCAAGACTTTAAATTGATTGGACCATGCGGCAACTTCTGCACGGCTGCAAGCCTACCAAACTTTAGTTTTGACCATCACAGTAACGGATGTGAACGTCTTGGTTCTCATCATAGGGGAAGAAGAAAAAAGCATGAACATCTTTAGCAGCTAAATATGCACGGAGCGCCTCTCGGTGTTCTTCAAAAAGGAACTGTAATTCTGCGAGAACAGATAATTGACTCAATCACTGCCATTGGGTATAGACGTCAAAAATTCATTTTAACTATTTCTATTAGTTTCACATTTTCCCCCACTTTTGTTTACAAGAGTATAAAAACCTAGAATTTTTTTTATTGTACATTTAGAACATATATAACATTTGTGATTAATCGTGAGTTAACTATTAAAGTCATGCGATTAATTAAAATTAAAAATGTTAATCGCCTGACGCAATTTAAAAAGAAAGAGAGAAGAAAAGATTATTAAAGATTAGCGTCAGGTTTTTATTTATTAATCACATGTCTTCACTAGTTAACTCATGATTAATGACAAATTTTATATCTGTTCTAAATGTACAATAAAAAAAATCTAGGTTTTCATACTCTTAACAAAAGTGGAAAAAAAAGGTGAAACTAATAGAAATGGTTTAAATGAATTTTTGACGTCAATAGTCGTCAATGGCAGTGAATTAGTTAATTGCAGCATATGGCGCAAGAACCAGATTTTGGAGAACATAATTTTTAGAATGCTTTGAACGATAATATGTATGGGAAAAGAGCATAGTTTTTAACTTGAATTGAAAAGCATTTAAACTTTATTGGTATGTTTTGAGTCTTTGTTAATATTATCCATTCTGATAACACAGGATACCAGACAAGCACAGAGAAAGGAAAAAAAACTTTTTAAGCATGAATTATGGAGGGTATGTGTTCTACAGAGGTGTGTGTTATTCATGGGATTTTCCGGTACCTGTACATGCATTTAGAATTTATATTATCACTTTTTTTGTAATGTGGCGACCACTGTCAGTGATACGGTGGCGCACCAGCGCCCTCTGTTGACTAGTGTCATTTTCAATCTATTATGGTAAAAGGACTGCTTTTTATATAGCGCTTTATCTACACCATATGGTGCCCAAATAGTCTTTATTAGTTTCGGATGGGTTGGCAAGAGAGCAATTCCTGCACTTAATTTTTTTCCCCTCTTGCAACAGGAAGAAGTGGAATTCTGTGAGCGCTTAAGGATGGCTTGTTTTTGTGGACACCAGCCAGATGACCATGTGATGGATCGCTGACCTCAAATGTGTTTTGTTCTCAAATGTTAATATGCTAACGGACATTTAGCATCGGGATTCGTCATGTAAACGTGAATGTTTTTGTCTTTGTTAAGTCATTTTCTGGTCATCCAACATGTTCTAAATAACTTTGAGAAATGAACCTTCAACATTTCTTGACGATAATATATGTGACCTCACTAGTCTAAACATAACATTCTGATTAATATTACATTTGTGGAATATGAGTTATGCAGCAAAATCCAGCTATTTTTACCCCTCTCACGGGGCAGCCATTTTGACACTTATTGTCAACTGAAGACATCAGAGTTGCTCAGGGCTCAGGCAATGACCAATCACAGCTCACCTGTTTTCTGAAGCTGAGCTGTGATTGGTTGTTACCTGAGCCCTGAGCAACTGTAATGTCATTTTCACTCGACAGCAAGTGGCAAAATGGCCGCCTTCTGATATTGATATACTCATATTCCACTAACGCAATATTAACCAGAATACCATATTTAGACTAGTGTACATATAAGCAATGTGCGCATTATGTTTGCGCATGCGTGATAAAAAAAAGCGAGGCTACCAACTAACTGTCATTTGAATGGCGGAGCTTAGAGGTGACAGTCTTTGCGTAAGGTGTACAACCTTAAAGCAAGCTTGCCAGTCAACCCCGGAAGTCAGTTAGCTAGATGCTAGCATGTTTAAAATACATTAAATAAAAAAAAAGCAACTTTCCAGCGGTTGAAATGTTAGAAATCAGAGGTCATTCCATTGGATCCAATTCATTTTTAATGACCATATGGTAGTTTAGCCTACCCATAATGCACCACGCCGCTACCCATAATGCACCGTGCAGTCGAGATGCACACTTTGCTTATTGTTGTCAGGAATGGGTTGTGTGTGTGTGTGTGTGTGTGTGTGTGTGTGTGTGTGTGTGTGTGTGTGTGTGTGTGTGTGTGTGTGTGTGTGTGTGTGTGTGTGTGTGTGTGTGTGTGTGTGTGTGTGTGTGTGTGTGTGTGTGTGTGTGTGTGTGTGTGTGTGTGTGTGTGTGTGTGTGTGTGTGTGTGCGTGCGTGCGTGCGTGCGTGCGTGCGTGCGTGCGTGTGGGTGTGTGTGTGTGGTTAATTGTTTGGTCATACATTCCAAGTAGTATGTAGTAAAAAAAAAAAAAAAAAGTATTTCAAATTGGCAATAATCAAAATCATTACCTGTGTAATCCTCAAATGACTTTTTCAGTGACTCAAATGCTGTACGTAGATGTCATACATTTTCTTTACACTGTATTTATGCATAACAAAAACAGTATATTTGTACATATAGCAACCAGTTCACATCGACAACTTTTGCTTAAATATGGATTTTTTGTAGTGTCACATTAAAATATCAATTAAATTATTCCAAAACAATTGAAGCCATTCATCATTTTATAATACATACAATACATACATTTCAGTGTCATTGTCATCCAGCAGCTACACATATTACACATTGGTATGTTATTACAGATGTTTAAAACATTACGAATGCTGCATGAAAACTGGCTAAGACCGCTTCCATTTTGCAAAGTCGTTTTTGGGTTTCACTGCCATCATGTCCCCAACACTAATTAATAGCTGTGCTAAGTAATATGTCACCATGACAACAGTGGTACCGTGTTGCACAGGTGTCACCTTAAACTGCTGCACAGCCAACGCAAGGTCAGACACCATGAAGGACAAACTTCCCAAGAGTGTAAATGTGCGACGGGTTCTAATAGCTAATATCGCCATCAGCGTGATTAAGACGATGTAAACCCCCACAGCGGGAGTTAGGAGCTCTGAATTTGGGTCCTTGCGCAAAAATGGAAACAAGTATGTGTAAAAACCTCCTGCAATCACAACCAGGATCAGATAGAACAGGCCGTTCCATGAGGAAGAGGAATGTGCCTCATAACGAGATGACAGGAAGGTCAGCGAGTAGAATAGGTGAGCCAAAGCAAATGCAGCCATTCCTAAAACACATGAAATACAGTAAGAGGTCCAGAAAGCTGATTTACTTGCAACTATGTTTCCTTGACATTATTTATCATGTAAATGACATTCGAAAATGAAAAGGTAACAATTATTTATGTGTTTCTTACCGTGGAGGAAAAACTCAGTCCACACCAGGTAACAGTCGCCCACGGCCGAGAGGACGAGTCCTCCCGCCACACCCAGTACACTCTGACCTCCGTTCCAACTCAGCACCGCCATAGCCAACAGGAGTGTCGGGGCCGATTTGACAGCCGCCAGCATGATGGACGCTTGGGAGTCTGGAGTCCACATGTAGAAGTACGCGGTTGAGGCCAAAATGAACGGCGTGAGGGAGAAGAGCAGAGCGCAGGACTGAAAGAGAAGGAAAGAGACACTGCTTATAAAAAAATGGGAACAAATCAAGGATGATACTAACATTTAGAATGATGAAATTCATGTAAATGAGATAATACCGTGTTTCTTCTCTGCCGTCTGTCGTAGGCATCGGTCTCAAGGATGTCCATTGATCTACTGAGTAGAGCACTGCCTCTTGTTCTGCCGCTTTGACTGACCTGCAAAAAACACAAAAAAACTAATTTAAAAAAACAAGCCTCCCTGTTGTTTCTGTTAGAATGAAATCTGTGCTGTGTCTACTGACGTTTCTGAGCCATGAACTTTAGACTCATCCTTGCTGTGTGATTACACCCTGATTATTACCCTTCTCCCTGTTTTGAGTCATTGTGAAAGGAAATTTGACCTTTGACCTGTCCAGGGGGAATACATCGGTGACATCAACACAGTGCAAAGTTGAAGAAACTTGTCAATGTAAAATTGCAAGTTATCACACCTTGGATTTTGGCGTATAAGACAGTAGGAAAAGGGGGGAAATGTATGCACGGCTGCCTAACAGTTCAGAGGTTCTGGGTTTGAATCCAGGCTATGGTATTCCTATGTGGATTGCATCTTCTTCACAGCTTGGGTTTTTGCCAGGTCCTCAGGCTTCTTCCCACTCATTCCAACAAAAACATACTTGTTGGGTGAATTGTTGACTCTAAATTGTCTTTATATTTGTTCATCTCAGTGTTAATGGTCGTTTTGCCAGCATGAATGCGGACAATAAAGTTCTGCTTGGATGAGTTAGTCCATTTTTGTTAGCAACCCACGGCATGTATATAGGTAAAATTCTAAATATCATCCAGCCGCGGCCACAAATGGGCGTTCTCGTTTTCGTTTGTATTGCTTACTTTGGACGCTAGGTGGCAATGCAGAAGAAGAGAAGAGGAAATTGATTTTAATCTCTCACTCCCTCGTTTTCTGCCAATCACACGCCATTCAAGTATTTTACTAACACATCAATTGCGATTGTTTTGGGTTAGGGCTTTGCTTTTAATGATGCCAGCTTGACACTGCAGCTTCAAACGATCGACGCAATGACGTAGATTTGGTATGACGTAAGCCACACACCCAACCTATGACATATTTTCCCAGAACTAATCACTAGCACAAAACACACGTTCATTATTTGTAAAAATAAATAAATACAGTAATAATAATAATAATAATAATAATAATAATAATAATAAAATGCATGTTGATTGTATTTTATATTTAGTTTGTGTGTGTGTGTATTTCATCGCCTTGGCGGCTTTTTTTTTTTTAAATAAACGATATACATTTTCACATCTTTACCTGCAGTAATGGATTGATTTTAGAGTGTTAAATAAATGTTTCAATCAGTCCATTCTCTACCGCTGATAGTTTGGTGACACGTGGGGTTAGATGCGGTGTGCACCCTAGACTGGTCGCCAGTCTAACACAGCGCAAACACAAGTCACACGCAAGCGCAGGGAGAACAAGTCATGCAAACCCATTCAGAAACTGAGAACCAAGACTTCAACCTAGAATCTTTGACTATGAGGCAGACCGTTTGAAAATGTGTAAAAAAACAAAAATACATTTGTCACATTAAGTGAATCAGTTTAAAGAGTGATAATTCCAATCCAATGGCTAAGGAACTAACAATGATTAACTTTGGCCTTTGCAGGTCAAACTTTGTACTATGCGCTCTCCCATAATCCCTTTGTCAGACATGCTTCATTCAGATTTGGAGACCCAGGAAAAGTGTGGGATTATCGGTGAGTGGAATAATAACACTGATTGAGGGAGCGCTAATATGAAGTTAAATTTACACATGTGTTTATATATGCAGGTGAATGTTCTGCATCTTTATGAGCCTGTTTGCACCCACTAGGAAAATGGCAACAAGGTCGTCTCCCCTCCGTATCGGAATTGTAGGGTTTGGACATCTAGGTGTGGAATGCTTCACACATCAACACTCACAGTTGAGGAAGCTATAATTCCATTTGTTTTGCTCTGCAGGACAGTACTTGGTGGAGAGAATCATCAAAGATGGCGCCCCTGTTGGCTTGACGTTGGCTTTTGTTTGGAACCGAAATCCTGAAAAGCTGAAGGGTTTAGTCCCATATGACCTTGTATTGACTAATCTGTCTTCCTTCACAGACAGGTGCCAACATGAATATTATAGCAGGAATTAATTAAAAAAATATATTGTCATCACAGTGTCTTGACATTGTGCATCAAATGCTCTGCAACATTTTTCAGGCCATGTGATGTCATTGTGGAGGTGTGTCATCCTCAGGTGGTAAAAGAATTTGGTGTCCACTTCCTGTCTCACTCAAATTTTATGGTGAGACGTTTCCTTGTAAAATATTGATGTAATGTATAATATACAGTGTATAGTAGTAGAATATTTAAAAAAAGTAATTCCATATTACAGTCAGAACACGAAGAAACAGATCTGTTCTGTAGGGGAAATGTATTTATGGCATGTTATTTGGATTAGAATGCTTTGTGTGGTATAGTTTTGTGTTCCTCCTTCCTAAGGTTGGTTCCCCTTCCGCCCTAGCTGACCCCAACCTGAATGTGAAACTTCGTCAGGCGGCGCAACTGAATGGAAGAACCCTTTACATCCCCAGTGGTGCGTTATGGGGAGGTCAAGACATCCAGAGGTTGAATGATAGCGGGGCCTTGCAGGTAAAACTAGATCAGGGGTTCTGAGACTTGTTGGGTCCTGGGACCACTGACCCTCAAGCCAGAGAACCCCTGGATTCAAGTCATGTGATTTTGAGTGTGAGAGTGACCTCTCTGATTGTCTGCAGGGTTTATTCATAAGAATGTCCAAGCATCCGTCCTGCTTCCGGCTGACGGGAGATGTCCTCTCTGAGTGGACAGAGGGGGAAGGCAGACGGCTTTTATTCCGGGGCTCGGTGGCCGAACTGTGTCTCCTCGCTCCCAACAACGTCAACACCATGGCAGCAGCAGCAGTGGCTGCGGGGAAGCTCGGTTTTAACAACGTTCAGGGAGAAATCGTGTCTGACACGGCGTGAGTCTCCCACACATCATTTTGATGGGAAAGCAGACTCACAACCCGTTTCACGTAACCACGATTGTTCTCGGCCCAGGTTGAGTGACTGTCATGTGGTGGAGGTGCAGGTGACAGGGCCTGATGGTTTCTCAGTGCACACAGTGAGGAGGAATCCAGCCCGACTCGGCGCCGTAACCGGTAGTGCAACATACAACTCGTTCTGGAATAGCTTGCTTGGTAAGTTGGAGAGTTTCTCAGGGTTCATTGCAAACTTTCGTTTTGGAACAAATAATGGCAGTTGATAGTCACCAAGCGTATAGATACGCTACATCAACATTCACGCATTTAGAACATACAAACTCTGCTTTCATAAAGACAACAATTTGGATCCCAGCTGACAAATAACCTGACCAAATAATTTACCTGAATGCTGGCATGCCGAATGGAATCCGCTCGTCCTTGATTTTGATTCCGCATGTTGTGACAAGATTCTAGAGTTGTGAAATAATAATACAGGTGTGCTTGTGAGTCACTGTGCATGCATCGTCTATTGTAAGAAATCAGGGTGTCCAATCTACAGCTCGGGGGCCATTTGCGGACCACCATCCATTTTTAAGTGGCTCACAGCATATACTAAAAATGACATTGGACATGGCCTGCAAGAAGAAGAAAAAAAGAGAGAGTGTTAAAAAAGGTGCCACTACTACTAATAAATTGGTTTATATACTGTTTAATTCAGCTTCAAGGGGAAGCCCCCCCCTCCCCTTCCCCCAAAAAAATATATTGACAATAATATGTTCTATGCTATGGAGGACCAAAAATGCCAAAATTAAAACAAATAAATTACACCAAAAAAAGACTACAAGCGAAAATAAAAACGGATATAAAAAATTTAATTTGAAAATTGAAACATGAAACATATAAAAAAGAAATGGAAATAAAAACAAAAACAAATGCTCTCCAATGCAAGCCGACAAGACTTCCTTGTTCGTCGAGCCGCTTACTCGACCAATGAAAGGCAGTTTGCAAGGACGGAGTCCAATCCAAGACACGCTTAGGACCGCCCTCTCATTTGAATAACATTTCGTCTTGGGAGTAGACCAAAACTGCCAAAACTAAAAATAAATAAATGAGTAAATAAATAAATGAAAGTGCAATTAAAAAACGAATACAAAAAATATAATTCAAAAGTTAAATACAAATGTATAAATTTATGTGTGTATATGTACACATAAATATATATATATATATATATATATATATATATATATATATATATATATATATATAGTTGTTTTTATTTCCATTTATGTTTATTTCGACTTTTATCTTTTTTTATATATCCGTTTTTATTTTCACTTTTAGTCATTTATTTATTTTTAATTTTGGCAGTTTTGGTCCTCCATATTATGCAGCTCCACTAGTCTAAATATGATATTCTGGTTAATATTGCATTAGTGGAATATGAGTTAAGCAGCAAAATTGAGCAGTTTTATCAATATCAGAAGGCGGCCATTTTGCCACTTGCTGTCAAGTGAAAATGACGTCACAGTTGCTCAGGGCTCAGGTAGCAACCAATCACAGCTCAGCTTCATAAAAACAGATGAGCTGTGATTGGTCATTGTCTGAGCCCTAAGCAACTATGATATCATCTTCAGTCAACAGCAAGCGGCAAAATGGTGCGGCTGGTGAACGACTATCATTCACCTGATAGCAAAAGAGCTTGTTAAGGCTACTCATACTGCGAAAAGAGACGATTTTGTTACCCGAGCCTGAGGATAGAAACATGAAACAGAATGTGATGGCGCCTTATTTGCTTTAAGAAACTGAAGGATTTTCTCCATATCTAACATACTGATGCATTTCAATTGCACCAACACCATCTGACAAATGCTCTTTCGCCCCAAGTACAAAATCCAGACAAGCAAAGTCAAAGTGTGGTGCAACGCACAGTAGAGGAGAGTAATAAGTTTTTATATTGGAAAAACCAAGCAGCCTTTACTCATCATCGGAGGGAGGACCACTGATTTTAAATGATTTAAACAGACATGTTTACAAAGCCTTTAAAAAAGTCATTATTTAAAAACTAAATATTACTTTGTCATTTATTGTTTTCAGTCTGCAAAGGTCACGGGGGCCGAGTTTATTTGTGCTGAACCATCTAATGCCCATGGAGGACATCCTGCAAACCCAGGTGAACATGTTATTGTCCTGTCGACAACAAATGTGGCACAATAAAACACATGCAAGCAAATAAGAGTGAGCAGTTATTGTTTGTAAACCTTTGACAGGTTCTTTATATTGAATCTTTATTATATGTTCATATGGTGCAAGATTGGAAGAAATGATAAAACTCTCACAGGGAGTATACATACATCTTGCAAAATGCCTTTCCTTCTTCCATTTCCTATTCTAGGCTCAATTCACACATGCAAACACAGTTGCAATCACTAAGACACGTTCACTTTTTTTTTTGTAATTCCAGCTGTCTCATGATCCTTTTCTCCCCTCAATAATAAATTACTCGTCAACACACAGGTAGAGAAGCGGGAGCGTGAGGCGGTTCACAGTAATCATGGCAGAAAACTTTATAAGGCTTGGCAGTAAAATTCAAACACAAAAAGGCCGAAGAGCTTTTTGGTGCTATTGTTGTTTAGCGTATGAGTATTTTCAACATTTGTTTTCCATTTTGATTTTTGAGAAACAAGGCATTTGAAAGATAGAAAAAGTGCTACAATTGAGTGTGAAACAGTGTAATCGGGATACTTGAAGTGTTTACTGGCTACTGGCAGAAAACCATGTTTTCCAATTCGGAAAAAAGAGGGTACTGCCTTCAAGTAGAAAGATGACAAGACAGTAAAAAGGATTTAGTTTTTTCTACTCTATTAAAAAAAAAACTAGAGAATCCTTAAAGTTATTTTAACTTAGTCCAGTTTTAGTAAAATACAGCATTTGTGACGTTTTCAATGTGTGTGTGCTGTTAATCTTTCAAAACAAACCACTTGTAACACTGCTGGTTGACTGGCAGGGAAGACATAGATTCACATCAATCCTGTGTTAAATTATTTTTTAAATACATAGATATAATTAGTTCTTGAAACGCATGGTGATTAGTAGTCATCCAAAAATCTCCCAAGCGACATTTAGCATGTTCTGGCTTGTTTCTGCGTCAGTTCTTCTCGCTTGCGACCCCGTTGCCGTTCCCGTTGGCCCTGTAGACAGCGGAAATCTTGTTTTTGAACGGCAACGTGAAGGGCTGGCGAATGTTCACTCGGTCCTTTTCGGCCTCCAGATCTTCGTCGTAGCGTTCGTCTTCATCGTTGTCCTCGACGTCGCTGTGGTGGGGGGAGGAGTGGCGGGAGAGGGAAGGAGACGGCGGCACGGAGGCGGGACGGGGGTAGCGGAAGCCTGACGTCTGAAGGGGAAACAGACAGGAGAGGTTCAGCGCTGGATATAGGAAGGGATTGTCTTCTAAAATTTAATTAAGAATTAATCAAGTCAACTTACTGAGGTGGGATCATGAGGTTCGTACAGGAAGGTGTCAGGGAAAGCCTTAGCCAGGGCCATGTGACGTGCAGCTACATAATACTATAAAGAAATACAGGATTGGCTTCAAAATGATCACAGGATCAAAACCAATCACGCTCCCTATCTGAACTCGTACCCTGCCGAGGTATCTCCAGTCCAGGAGGTCACTTAGGCGCTCCGTGCGGTTCCTCTGGATGATCCTCTGGCGCCGGCTCTGCTTGCAGAACTGGAACAGGAAGGAAGTGAGCTGGTTACACGACTCGTCCACCCCTCGGAACCGCCGGTCCAGGATGTAAATCCCTGCAAAGGTAAAAGGTGTTAGAGGGCGCACACCTCGCACCTTGTTTTGAATCATTCCCATGCTGAAATCCAAAAAAGAAAAACCCACCATATGCTGAGGGATCTGCTATGTGTTCCTCCATGAAACAACCAAAGCCTGAAAGGTTTGTTGAGATGGAGGGAATTCCCATGACCGTGCACTCGGCTGAAAATGACATCATAGACTGTAGTTGACTTTCATTTAAAATATCCGCATCTTGTTAGCGTGCAAGGGTCAAACCTGGTGTGTAGCCCCAAGGTTCATAGTATGAGGGGAAGACACCCAGGTGGCAACCTCTTACAAACTCCTCGTAGTCCATTGGAAGCAGAGGAGAAGTGGAGGACAGGAACTCGGGATGGAATATAATCTGCATGGAAACACAAAAAAGGCATTACGATTTTAAACTATCAGCAAGCAGGAGACCTAAATGGTTTGTGTGCTAAACACAGACTTTATTGAAAGTTGGATTTAACGAACTTAAAGGGGAAGTCAACCTTAACCATTTCTTGACAATAATATATGTGACCTTACTAATCTAAACATGACATTCTGATTAATATTACATTTGTGGAGTTATGAAGCAAAATCCAGCCATTTTTATCCATCTTAGGGGGCAGCCATTTTGCCACGTACTGTCAACTCAAAATGGCATCACTGTTGCTCAGGGCTCAGGTTAATGCCCAATCACGGTTCAGCTTGCAAACATCACATGACCCAACTCAAAAAAACAGGTCAGCCGTGGTTGGTCATTACCTGCGCCCTGAACTACTGGATGCCATTTTCAGTTGACAGCAAGTGGCAAAATGGCCGCCCCCTGAAATAGATTTTTTTTTTTTTTACTATTGGATTTTTCAGCTTTATTCATATTCCACAAACATAATATTAATCAGAATGCCATGGTTATATTCGTGGAGGTGCATACAACCTATTATTGTAAAGAAATTGTAAAATTTTATACAGTGCAGTTCTATATTATTAGACCAACACAACTCCCACAGTAATGAGCACAACTAGAATGGGCTAACTAAATCACAGACACAGCCTAACCAGGATAAACATCCGTGACACCTTTTTGATTGTAAAATTTGCTTGGCCGCAGTTCAAGCCCTGTCCTGTAGGTGACAGTAGTTTGCATCACAAAGTGGATGCCGTGCTGGGTCACTGAACTCTAGACCAATTTTGAATGGGTTCTTAAACATATCCTATATAAAGTGTAAAAACAGGTATTTAATCAGCGAATCAAACATGATCACTCAGTGTACTTGATGGAGGACATTAAATGACCACCTCTCTGACCAAATCTATTGAAACTGAGGATTATTATCTTTTGTAGCATCATTACTTTTGCAAACTGCTCACATACGGACTGTGCCGGTGTTCCTAATGATGTGTTATATTATGTTATTGTGGCTGATGTCAAGTAAGCATACCTTGACACGGTCAGCAGAGCTGTTGAAAAGGCCGATGCGGCGCACCGAGTTGAGAATGGGGTCGCCGCTGTCCTCCAGCATGTTATGAGTGCAGACCGGAGGCTGGCACTGCCTTTGAGTGGCGAAGATGGCGCGCTTCATTATGGTGAAGTCTTCTTTGTCCAGCATCTTTGACACATCTGGCAGCTGTCCACTAATGAAAACGCACAATAACGTACAAAAAGTCATCGAGGAAATACACAGCACGGATAATATGTTACAAGATAAGAAAACGTGAAAGAGGCCAACTTACACAAGCAGAGACTCATAAAGTTTTTTCCCGAAGCGCTCCTTTACCGTTTGAGCCGTGTCCCTGTCAGTGAAAAGAACAAGACAAGCAATTAAGAGTATCTTAAAAGTACATCCACATATAGTGCGCGCGGTATAGCGAAAACTACCCTTAACGTTATAGTTTTAACAGCTAAATTTAAATAAACAATATGGGCATGTATTCAAATTTATAAATCAATCCCCATTTTGTAAGTGTAATGGCCTAGTGTCCCAATACTTTTGCCCATACAGTCATCCTCACCACAGTTGCTTCCTGACCGCTTGACCCTTTAAGGTCTCCACATTGAAATTGTTTGTCCGAGCCGGCATGATGAAAAATGCAATGACGGTCACGTCGCTGTGATTGACCTGCCAGAAAAATGTCAAACATGCGCATTTGTTTCTTATTGAGAGGTGAATAAATTAGCATGCCGCTAATACAAGGCACCAAACACACACTTACTCTTAGCAGATAGTTGAGTCTGGCCAAAGACTCCAAGAAGATGTCAGCTCCTTTGTTGGAGAATTCATATCTTCCGGCAATGAAGAGGAACAAACACTTGTCCAGGTTGAAGTCGAGGTGCCTGGCGGCCATGAAAAAAAACAATAACGCCAGTCACATGACTTCCATAGATCACTGCTCAACACGGGCTTTCACAATGACAGAAGCAGAATTATAATAACTGGACTGACCCGTAAAAGTGTCCCCTGACAAACTCCTGAATCCGATTCTTGCTCTGCGCGTGGAGGTTCTGAAACTCATGCACAGCTGAGAACTTCTTTACGTTGAGTCCGTTGGGCGTGACGATGTCTGTGTGGGATGTGAGGAATACATTACGTAAGGCAATATACACAGTGGCTGTGTTGGAATGTCCACCCTTATGCCCTAACCCAGGGGTGTGAAATTCATATTAGCTCAGGGGCTACATGGAGGAAAATATATTACCAAGTGGGCCGGACCGGTAAAATCATGGTGCATAACTTCAAACACAAATTTTTGCTATTTGCAGGCCAACCCTAAATAGCAAGGCTCAACTGTAAATATATCGTTCCCAAAAAAATAACACAAACAAAAAAATGGAACGCGGCAGCACTTTGCCCATATGAGTTCTGTGTGTGTTATATCTACCTGTTTTGCATCGATATTGTTCCCAGAATGCATTGTGTGGCATAGTTCTTGAAGTTATGACGTTAATCCTTGTCCCATGTGTTTGCGTTACCAGTAGTTGAATTTGTGTCGTATGTAGCACATTTATGTTCGTTTTATTTTTCTAATTTTAAATAAACCGTAACTTTAGGTTGTGTGTAAAATAATGACATCCGGGGCAATTTTGTGGAAGGATTGCTTGCAAAATCACAAATGTATGTGTTTTGATTGTGGTTGGCTGATTAATTAGTCTGGAAATACATTTTTTTTTATTTTACAAAATCATCTCACTGGCCGGATTAAACCCCTTTGTGTACGTTTGACACCCCTGCCCTAACCCCTCATTCACTACACAGCCCCGCACTCTATAGTCACCTAATATGTAGTGCCCTCATTCTGTTTGGCGATTCGGACAGCCAGCTCACTACTTTCTCCTCGCCGCATATCACGTGACCGCCGTACCTGTCACGACACACCGGTGCATAAATCGCTGATTATTTATTGTGAATGAAAATGTTTTAAAACTGTACTCTAGTTCCTTTGTTGTACATATTTTCAACTAAAACTAATTATTTCCGTAGTATACATTTAATGCACCGCTTTGATTCTCGCGCCATGTTTTTTTCCATACTCGCAATGCATTGTGGTCTATATCAACCCGTAGCATCGATGTTCACTACTTTTCAGAGTGCATTGTGGGTAATTTTGAGTGCCCTACATTTTCGCTCCCTGGACATTCAGACACCCCTACAAAATGGCGTGACCCCTATATAGGGAGCAGGGTGCACATTCGGACACAACCGATGAATACGTCAAAGACCCATGCAGCAACTCCGAAGTAACGGTGCATTTAATACTGCTGGGAAATTAGAGGACTCTCACTTAAGGTATAGGAATGCTCCAATTCAATGTAAAAAAAAAATAAATGGCTCGTACCGGTACTTACTTTGCTTGTTTTGGAAACCTGATCTTAAATGCCAATAACTAGCATAACCAATACATACAGAGCACATTTAGTGCATACGTTGGTGACATCTGATTACAGAGTCTCTGGGTGGTCTTTATCAGGTGTCAAAAGACTTCCCAACTAAATTAAATGCAGGATTAGGGCCGCGGTGATGGGGCAGCGATTCAAAAGATGGTGCTGTTCTTCTATTACTGTAATCACTCACATTGAATACAGAGCGAACTCCTCATTTTTTGTGCCTCCCCTATATTGTGGATTGTCGTTTTGTTTTTTAAAGCATTTTTATACTACAAAGGCCAGTACCAGCTTTTACAATTATTTTATTCTCTATTTTCGTGTTGCTGCTCCATGTATGTTAAAGTTATAGTTGCTTAACTCTTTGACCGCCAAAAACGTTTAATGACATATGCTAAAATCCTAATGAATGCCGCCATTTGCAGTGCAACGTCTTGTGCAGCACTGCCTTGTCATTGGGGTTGTAAAATCCCAAAACAGCCACTAACTATGGTCAGCAGATGGCAGCATTGTATCTCTTTTCAATGGGCTCACGGTGTATGGAATTACAATGAAACATGACGAATCTGATGAAATAGAATGTTTTCAAGGATGACGCAAATGATCAAAGCCTTTGTCACATTAAATCTAATTCACAGAGCGTCACTAAACAAAAAATATGTTGTTAACTGGAAAAATAAACAAACTCTGAATATCGACCAATGGTCGAACCTCCTCATAAATCACATTTTAATGGAAAAAATATCTGCCTCAAATAAAAACCAAATATCAAAATTTATAGAAACATGGTCTACGTATATAGAATTTTTTAACCTAATTCTGGTTACTTAATTCGGCCTGTTAACAAGAGCCACCACATCGTGATAACTTACATTGATGTTTCTGCATTTGGCAATCTATTATTATATTATATTATTAGTATGGGATTTTTTAAAATAGGTTTTAGGTGAACTGATGAATACACGCACACTCACACGCTCGCACACACACACACATACACATACTCACCCACATACAAAAAAATAAATAAATATATATATATATATATATATATATATATATATATATATATATATATATAAATTATATAAAAAAAATTAAAAAAGGAGAGCAATGATGACATGTCAAATTGAATGAACAATACTGAGCTCGCCATGAAAAAAAAAAATTGTGTCAAAGTCACTGTTGTGGAGAAAATGGATCTTTTCACAAAAAGCTCGTTCTCTCCTTATCTTTTCAATTTTCTCAATTTTTTCAATGTCACTCAAATGACCTATTTTCGAATGGTAATTACAAAAGAACGGAATAAGGTAGAAACTTTTTTTTTTCTAATGAAAGAATAGAACGCACCATGTATATGTAGTCAAAACACACAATATTCTGTTTGCCTTGAAAGATGAGTTAAAATACTCTAAATCGGCTGGCATTGTCGGGGTTGGTTTTTGGATAACGTTTGGCAGTCAAAGACTTAACGATGACATTGATGATCATTTCACTGGCCCAAGAGGCACAACATATTCCTCCTCAATCTGTCTGGGTGACCAATAAAAAGAAGCAAAGCAGTCCAATTTCGTTTCACACAACTTGACGTTAATAGCATGTAGTTCATCGTACTGGTTGGTGGTTCTCTAAATGTATGTTTCTAAATAAAAACTACACTTAACCCATCTCACACACCTGGTTTCCTTTTGAGCAGGCTTTCTGCCTCAATGGCTGTGATCTGGGACACAGTGGTGAAGACGTGTGCACAGTGGGCAGCCGCTCGCTCCAAACAGTAGCGGTGGTAGATCTGTCTGTCGCCTGCTTCCTTATCCACGTTGAACTGAGACACAGACAGTTGCGCGCACACGCACGCATGCACACACGCCAGTAAGAAAGACACCCTGACAGAATGCTTTTTTCTTATTGTCTAGCTGTCAAAGATTAATTTCACAAAAAAAACGATTCACATTTAAAAAGCAAGCGTGTCGGGTTGACTGAAGACTCTAAATGGTGCTTGGGTGCGAATGCGCATGGTTGGTTGTTGTGGTTATTCTCAGCGTGGAGTTATCAATTGTGTCATGCTTGGAGGACATATTGAAAGTGAAATAAATGGTTTTGTCCACATATACATAATAAGCATTGTAAAATGCCGTTAAAAAAAAATCCTACTTGATGAACCTCGTTTTGATTTGAAAAGTTTTCCCATATTTATGCCATCATAAAGTAGCAGCTTTATATTAACTCATTCACTGCCATTGACAGCTATAGATGTTTCTATTAGTTTCACATTTTTTTCCACTTTTGTTAAGAGTATGAAAACCTAGAAAAAAAATGTATTGCACATTTAGAACAGATATAAAATGTGCGATTAATCGGGAGTTAACTAGTGAAGTCATGTGAATAATTACAATTAAAAACCACCTGATGCCCATAATTAAAAAAAGAAGAAAATGCTATTAAAAATTAGGAGGATCAGGCAATTGAAAAATTTTATTGTAATTTTGAATTGTAATTAATCGCATGACTAGTTAAAAAAAATGCTAAATGTGAAACTAATCAAAATAGTTCAAATGAATGTTTGATGTCTATTGCCGTCAATGGCAGTGAATGAGTTACTTGGTGGACTACAAATAAAAGCATATCATTGTCTGACGTAACATGATTTGAAAATAATCTTTGGTCAGTTACTCTACACTTGACTAAATGTTAAAGTCTCCCATAGCACATGTTAGATTATTTTCTCGCTCTGATAGTTTTAGTGTTATTTCCCTTCAATTTATGAAGCCTAGAGGGGGATACCTTTGTGTACACGAGTAATGATCTTGTTTGCTCCCTGTAACAACATGCACCATCGGTTGGGCAATTACCTTTCATGCACAAGAAATGTATTTGTTATCTGAACTGAACCCAAACAATACTTTAAACCACAGGTCCACAAACATAAAGACCTCAACGGCCAACTCATTCATAAATGGCTGCACAGAAAGAAAGAGCAAAACATAATTTATTGATCATCAGAGTCGGAAAGACAGTTTATTCTGAAAGTCAGGCGCAACAGCCTGTACCTCTGGAAACTTGTCCAACCACTCATCTCAGTCATGTGATGTAGTAGTAAGAAGTAACCGCAAATGAATTTTTTGAATGAATTATTATTTGGAAAGCCTCTTGGGAAAGGGGGAAATTAATGCAACAGTAGAAGAACCTACAACTTCTAAGAAAAAGAAAGTTGCATCTAAGGAACAATATTAGCCGTCATATGGGTTTATCGCCACATGTGATTCTCATTCGCCAACCCTGCTCTTTGTAAAATGTGGCGATAGGCTTGGAAATGATTACAACAACTACATTCAGCATAATGGCAAGTTGTATTTTCATATTGATAACTTTGGATTTCTTTCTCTGCTGGTTCTTCAAAATGTCTTTACGTGAAACCGGCCCACGTTGTGGAACATTGCTGTAAGTGTAGTACAATAGCATTAGCGATGTGTGGGCTTTCTAGTGGTATGCAAAAGAATCACTGAAAAAAGTACATTTTAAAACATGAAATATAATCAATAGGGGTGTTAGAAAAAAATCGATTCGGCAATATGTCGCGATATTACAGCGCGCAATTCTCGAATCTATTCAATATGCGGCCGAATCGATTTTTAAACATCAATTTTTTATGGGAATATACAACAAAACGTCTTTCTTAGGGTTAGGATTTACACATTGAGCATGGAAGAATGTTATATTATTGAAACATTAAGCCTTAATATTTAATTTTCAATAACAGACTACAACCTGAATTTTCAGATAAATAAATACATTTTCATACAGATCTTACAGTGTACATGTACATGTTTATTGATTAGCATTTTCAAAATTTTAGTAAAAAAAATAAAAATATCGCAATAATCACTTTATATATTCGTATCGGGATTAATCAGTATCGAATCGAATCGTGACCTATGAATTGTGATATGAATCGAAAGGTACTAGGCAATTCGCACCCCTAATAATCAAACATATTACATTGAAGTTTGCACTTTTTAAGTTAGTAAAGTACATTTTTTAAGGACACTTAAGTTGTATTGAACTTTTAAGTACTATACAATCTATTTGGCTTTAATCTTTAACAGCAGTTTGTTATCAAGCATCTTAGTAAGATTTTTATGTGCCATTCATTTGAATTAAATTATTAAAGCTTTTTTTCCCCCCTCTTCCAGTAGTTCAGCGCAGTGTTATTGTCCAATGTGTACATTTAGTGGCTTACAATAAATATACTTTTTAGGACTAAATCCTGGCCATTATGTTAGTACTTGAGAGCTAACAATTTGTTATTATTGTTAAAAGTTTGCGAACCACCGCTGGCCATATCTCTCATCCCCTTCTGTGTCAATGAAGATTCAAATGTGAACACGCTCAAACACAAACCTCCGAGAGTCTGTTGTAGAAGTCAACATTTCCGGCGCACAGGTAGCGTCCCAGGAGCGTGGCGTGCGTGGTGAAGATGGTCGCTATGGGCAACTGCCTGTGTCTACACAAAACCAAGCCCAGGCCGGCCAACCACTCGTGGAAATGGGCCACCACGTGAGGCGTCTCACACTGGGCCGCATACTGCAGAGTAGGGCCATGCACACATGCGTTAATGAGGTTCACTTTTTGACGACTTGTCAAATGTTTATGTAGCAGGACTCTCTGACCTCTCCTAGGAGCCAGACTGTCAGGAAGCCAAATAGCACGGCATCGTTGGCCTCGCGGTCGAACCACGGAACGCCGATGTCACACAGCTCCCACAGCTCGCTCTTCCAGGTGTCCAGAGACCAAGCAGTGAAGGCCACGTCGATGAGAACCACGTAGGGGCTCCCCTCGATCAGCCAGCGACCGAAGTACACCTGCCAAAAGTAAATGTGCTAAGTGGGACATTTACTTAAGAGTTTCATTTGTACCGTGACTTAGCTTGTAACTCAAATTACAAAAACCGTTGTGCCTTAACTCGACTTAAAAGTGATTCAAGATACAAGCCATCCTACGGTTGATTTTTTTGCTTGCGATACCAGCGCTGTAACTAAATTCACTTCGCAACAAGCATCAATTCAGCCAATATTTAAAAATGAATCAACCAAGAGGTTCTACACTGGCGAAGAGCACTCCCAGTTAAAGTTTGCCATCTTATGAAACATAAAACAACGACAATTACACATTGTGTATTTCAAACAACCACACGGCTGTGCATCTGCTTGGCATAATGCTAGCAAACAATGACATGCTAACGCTTAGCATTGATAATTGTGGTTTTATTTTTTGTATATGTACAGTATATATTATTTATTTATGTGTTTATTTATATAGTGTCTAGATAGGTCCAGTGTTTACAAAGTACAGTTCGCTTGTTTACATATCATTGTTTTATGAAACATGACAAATTAAAGTGAATCCAGCCACAGATTTGTTTGCATTATTGTTGTAATCTGATTGATGACGCACTGACGCATGTTTACGCCATTTTGGGGTATAATTTTGTGAAGTTGTTGCAATGAATCCTGCAGTAGTGTAGTGAAAGACTGCAAGTCAAAGTGGTTCATAAGTTAGCATCTGTAAATGGCAGTGAATGAGTTAAATTTCATGCCTTTTCACTTACAAAAAAAATGAAGGGAAACCTCGCCCTCACTTGCAATGTTAAAGATCTTCTTCCTTGGTCTTCGTCACACATTCCAAAATATTTGGTGGAAAACAGTTTGGTCCTTCTTTTTGCTATAGTCGCATGTTACTCTAATACTGGTGTGGCTTAAACTAGTAGAGACAAATGTGTGTGTGTGTGCGCGTGTTGGAGTGAAGGGAACTTCATACAACCTCTAACCTTTGCAAGGAAATGTCACGAGAGTTTTGAAGTATGATCTGGGACAGGAGGCCGCGCACTCCCACTATAGTGAGTGAGTGGGCCTGTTCTCCAACGGGACATTCAGTTCTAACTCTGGCATGTGTGTGTGTGTGTGTGTTTGTTGTGCATGTGTGGTGATACTTCACCTTACACCCACTGGAGTTCATCTTGTCAATGGTCCTCTTGAGTGCCGGGTTTGTGGGCTCGATGAGCTCCACCTGCGTGCGCACGTTGCTCTCCACGTAAGGGCCCACCAGGAAGTAGTTCTCCCCCCATTCCTCCGACGTCAGGCGCGCTTTGGTCTGGATGACTGTGTAGATGCCTCCGACTGCACGCATGCCGCGCCAAAAGACGGAACGTCAGCGTCCCCACAATCACGCCAAATGTGTGCTTACCTTTGTTGGCGACCTCCCAGGCAATTTCGAAAAGGACGGCGTCCTCCAAATCAAAATCCTCGTCCCACTCCTCCAGCCCAGGCAGGGACGTGACGGACAAGCTGCGAGCCAGCGGCATACTGGGAAAACACAAAACACCACAGCACAGATAAGTCGTGTCTAATAGGGCTGAACAATTCATCAGATTCGTCAACATTGCAATGTGGCAGAAAGCAATGTTTAAAATGTAAAGGCTTCATATAAGACCAAACATTCATTTGTAGAGATGGGTGAGTACTAGTGATACTAGATATCGGTATCAGTGTCGATACCAGCCTTAGTTTTAGGGGTATCAGTACTCGCGAAGGTTGCCAATACCGCTTGTTGCCATTTTAAGATTGGTAGAAATTTGAATAATAGAAAATTGCCATTCATTTCATGCAATTTTAAGGAAAATACTATATTGAGATATACAGGTCTTCATAATCATCTATCACTGTTTTTTGGGGGAAATTTTATATATCAAAAGTAGGGGTGTGAATTGCCTACTACCTGGCGATTCGATTCGTATCACGATTCATAAATCACGATTCGATACTGATTAATCCCGATACGAATCTATAAATTGATTATTGCAATTTTTTTAAACTCATATTTAGAAGATATTATCAGTGAACTTGTACATGTATACTGTAAGATTTGTATGAAAATGTATTTATTTATCTGAAAATTCAGGCTTATAACTGAGCCACTGCATTTAACAAACAGGTTGCAGTCTGTTTCATGTTTGAACAGCACTGAAATCAAATATTAAGGCTTAATGTTACATTAATATAACATTCTTCCCTGCTTAATGTGTGAATCCTAACCCTAAGTAAGACGTTTTGTTGAATATTCCCATAAAAAAATTGATGTTTAAAATTATTATATTGATTTTAAAAATCGATTCGGCCGCATTTGGAATCGATTAGAGAATTGTGCGCTGTAATATCGCGATATATTGCCGAATCGATTTTTTCTAACACCCCAAATCAAAAGTACTAGTGGTATCGGTATCAGTGACTACTCAAGAGTTGAGTGCTCGTACTGGAATCAGTTTTCTAAAAAAGTGGTAATGAACATCCCTAATTTTCTTGCAATACTGTGCAGAATTATTTATTGCTTGCGTTTGCTGGAAAAAATTAATGGGAAGAGGATCATAATAAATAAGTTTAATTAATTTAATCAAATCAAATACATTTTCCTTTTTATAGCCTGAAATTGAATCATAAAACCATAAATAGATCAGTTTAATAAATTCATGCAAAAATACAATTTTAATTAAAGTGTTTGTTTTTTTTTACTTAAAGGCTTAAATGCTTTTTTGGCATCTTATTTTTTTTCTTTTATGTAACGTGACAAAAATTGGTTCTGCAAGAAATCCTTAACTGAATTGAAAATCAGTGAATCAAATCGATTTAGTGAATTTTAATTGATACCCAGTCCTACCGCATACTAAATCAAAATCACAATATTGAGGGGAGACGGTGAATCACAATTTGACTATTATTCAAAATCGTTAAGGCTGCCCTAGAGTCTATTCACACTCACATGGAGTGGTGGGAAGTAATGACGTACATTTCATTACAGTGCTTAAAGTACAATTTGAATATTCAGTACTCGATATTATAAGTATATTACAATACTCAGTATTATTCATTTGTATTATAGTATTTATTTTTCTGATGACATTTTAACTACTTTTATTACATTTGAACATAGAAAATTGTACTTTCTACTCCTTACATCATTAAAATAGGCTTGTTTCAGGGTTTTTCACTTTCACAGAATATGACACGATTTATATGAAATTTTATGTTTTCAAAGATGTGAATAAAGACAGGTAAAGTCAACTGTGGTGATTTTAATGGATTGATAAGGAGGAAAATGTCAATTTTTGTACTCCAAGTATTTTTTGGACTAGGTTTTCATTCATTTAAGTGCAAAAGGTGAGTCAGTACTTTTCCATACACTTTTTTTTTTTTTACACACACACACACACACACACACACACACACACACACACACACACACACACACACACACACACACACACACACACACACACACACACACACACACACACACACACACACACACACACACACACACACACACACACACACACACACACACACGTGTACGAGCACTTCTGCCACCTCTGACGGTTTCTTCTACACTTGACTTTGACAAACTGTATATTAACTCCATGTTGCACAGGAAACACTCAATGTCAGCCAATAACTGCCAGCAGTATCTTCTTGCATGGGCGAGAGAATATAGATTGCTCAAATGAGGATTATGCAAGGTGCTTTTGAAAGTGCAACTGTGCTAATTGATGACACACCGAGTTTGCATATGAGAGAGGAAATGTTTGTCAAGAGATAATAACGCCAAGCTGTCATTGCCCTTGAGGGTTTACCTCAAATGACAGAAACGATCTTCAGTCAATACTTGTGAGAACGAATTGGAATCCTCCAGTTGGTGAATGATTGGCAGCATGGGCAGCACATCGTGTGTCCAATGGATTACATTCAAAGCTATATACCTTATCAATCAACGTCTCATTCCAAAGATATGAAATCTTAATTCTGTCTACATGAGCTGTCATGCCACGTGCAGCACGTATCCCAAAACAAAAAAGACTTTGGTGGCAGTAGCTGAAAATGAGTATTTGAAGGTGTCTAATTTTGGCCCATTTTTGCACATTTACAGGGGTCATACTATTGCCCCCTTGTCCAAGACGGTTAACCCTATTGACTTCAAACTTGGGCTGTACCATCTCAACCTGGGACAACATCAGGGGGGGATCGTACAGACTTGGAGCCTTAAGCTAAACATAACAGGAAGTCCCCAATTTTGAATTAACTTTGGATTTTGCCACCATTTTTTTGGACCTTTAGTAGAGCTCATATTTTAGCTAATCCTACAGAATTTATCAGTTCGTCTACGAACTTGCCGTGTTTCATCTTAACTCATTCACTGCCATTGACGGCTATAGACATCAAAAAATCATTTTAAATATTTCCATTAGTTTAACATTTTTTCCCACTTTTGTTAACAAGAGTATGAAAACCTAGAATTTTTTTGATTGTACATTTAGAATAGATATAAAATTTGTCATTAATTGTGATTTAACTAGTGAAGTCATGCGGTTAATGATGATTAAAAAATGTAATCGCCTGACGCCCCTAATTTTTAATAATCTTATTTTCTTTATAGAAAAGATAATTAAACATTTAAAAAATAATAATTAAAATTACTTTAAAAAAAGAACAAAAGATTATTAAAAATTAATTAATCACAAATTTTATATCTGTTCTAAATGTACAATAATTTGTTTTTTTTTTAGGTTTTCATACTTTTGTTAACAAAAGTGGAAAAAATGTTAAACTAATAGAAATAGTTAAAAATAATTTTTGACATCTATAGCCATCAATGGCAGTGAATGAGTTAAGATGTTTGAAATGAAAACTTATCAAAAACTTTTTATTTCGTTGCACGCCATTGCCGTGGCGATGCATTGTTTGCACACAAAAAAATGATGCTGTCTAAACATGGGCGAAAACTCATGAAAGTTTTGCACGCACATCAGACCTGGCATGAGCATCACTATTTTAGACATTTCTAGTGCAATTTTCAAAAAATGCCTTAAAACCCTAAGACCTAGAAAAAAGTATTCTGTAGTCATATGCTGCTAAACCTAACAGGAAGTCCTGCATTTTGAATTTATTTTGAGAATTGCGCACCAATTTGCCCTTTTACAGAGGCCACATTTGAATGAATACCCATGAAACATTGCCCTCGCCCTAGTCGTTTAAATTGCGTATCCTCTTGTAGTTCATTCCATCACGATAGCCTTGCTGAAACAACAAATGTAACAGTAGCCTAAGACGATTGCACTGTGCTCTACGCGGAAAGTTAGTGCATATCGGACTCAAGGTAAAAGCTCAGCTACAGTTTGTTTTCCCCATAGAGTTCATTGCGCAATTTAGGGCCACCATTGTGTCTGTGTGTGCATGTTTGAGCGGGAGAGAGTCTTTTATAGAGCTACTTGGGAAGGCAGCCAGAAGAAGCCCTTTGACCATCTCAGACAGATTATATAGAGTGCAATAGTGCAAACACATACACATGGTGTGCTCCAACCCCCACCCCAACAGTCCTTCTAGGGTTCTTTTGAACGACAAAGAAAAGCTATATATACCTAACTGGGTTCTACACTCTAAATATAAACCATTGTTTTTGTTTTGAGCCCTGATCAAGTATAAACTTGATCTACTTTTATTGACATGACAAATGTGAAATACTCCTAATGTGAAGTTGGGACACATTTGGCATAAACAAATGGGTAGTTAATTTTGGAGCTGAAATCAGCCCGCTGTGAGGCAGCACTAAACAAAGGGGACACATGAGCAAACAGGCTTGATGTAGTTCAGGTGTTCTTGAACATGATCTCTTACAAACTTACCTTTAAATAGATGTTGCCAGTCTCCTTTAGAGCCACATTAGTGAGGATGTGGAAGGGGGGGGGGGGGGGGGTATATATATTTAAAAGGTAACCGATACAATGGTATCACTTCATAAAGAAATGGGGGTTCACTGGGACTTCATTGACGCCACCGCATGGGCAACGTTTCATAATCAATGCCCTGCTTTTGAATAAAGGGATGGGAATGAAAACATGTTTTTATCGATTCATTGATTAATCAACAAAACAATCGACAGATTAATTGAGTCTTAAAATACTTGTTGCAGCACTAGCCTGAATCATATTAAATTTCCTTCCATTTAAAATGTCAATTGTTTTAATAAAGTTATAGGAATTAAATATGTTTTTTTTTCTTCCAGATACCTTGACTACTCCAAATAATCCATAGTATAATCTATCAAAAATAATAATTTTTTGCATGCTGCAGCCTAAATAT
>NC_135433.1:48325265-48352765 GCF_051991255.1 Vanacampus margaritifer
TTCCAACCAACAGTTAGTGTCTCTGTTGGGTTGTGCCCATAGAACGATATATTGTAGCTGGTTAGCTATATAGTAGTACATAAAATTTGGTGCCTCTAGACCACCTTTGGATTTGCTTTTCTGAAGAGTAGATAGACTAATCTTTGCTTTTTTTTTTATTCCAGTAAAATTTTGTTACGGCTGAGTCCAACAACTGGAACCATTTAGCCGTAGGTTTAAATGGAATCATTGAGAAAAAATAGTTTATTTTAGGTAAAACTTTCATTTTAATGGTGGCTATTCGTCCTATTAGAGAAATAGGAAGATTATTCCAGCGCTCCAAGTCACTATAAATGTTATCCAGAAGTGGAGAAAAGTTTAAATGAATTAAATCAGTTAATTTAGGTGAGATTTTTATGCCTAAGTATTTTAAATTACCTATAGGAAATGAGTAGTGTGGGTCCTGGCTTGCAGGGTTCCATGAATTTTCTGTAATAGGTAGAAGTGTTGATTTTGTCCAGTTAATAGAATAATCTGATAACTGTGAGAATTTAGTTATTAAATTAAATACTTCCCCTAGCGAAGTAGCCGGCTTTTCTAAATAAAGTAAGATGTCATCGGCATATAGATTAATTTTATGTTCTGTTACCCCAGAGTGAATTTCTTGAATCCTTCTTTCCTGGCGTATGGCTAATGCAAGTGGCTCAACAAATATTGCAAATAATAAAGGGGATAGTGGGCATCCCTGTCTTGTGCCTCTCTGTAAAGTAAAGCTCTGAGATATAATCCCATTAGTAGTAACTGTAGCTTTTGGAGAATCATATAATACTGATACCCAGTGGATAAATGATTTCCCAAAGCCAAATTTATTTAAAACAGCAAAGAGGAAGGACCAGTTAACTTTGTCGAAAGCTTTTTCTGCATCCAATGATATAATAACTGCCTTTTTATCATGCCGCTGTGACATGCTAATAAGGTTAAAGAGTCTCCTAATATTATTAGTAGAGTGCCGATCTTTAATAAAGCCTGTTTGGTTGCTATGAATAATTGTCGAGATTACTGTTTCTAGTCTAGATGTGAAAGCCTTAGTGATAATTTTAATATCAGTATTAATTAGTGAAATCGGACGGTAACTTGATGGAAGGGTGGGGCCTTTTTCTGGCTTTAATAAAAGTTTAATTGCTGCTGTATTCATGTGTGGGCGTATGTAACCCTTAGTTTTAATTTCTGTTACTACTCTTAAGAATAGTGGAGCAAGCATTAACCAGAAGTGCTTAAAAAATATAGCCGGATAACCATCCGGGCCAGGTGCTTTGCCATTAGGCATACTATCTAGAGCACTGTACAACTCGTTTATAGTAAGTGGCGCATCTAACATGTCTTTATATTCAGTAGTTAACTGAGGTATGTTTAAGCTACTGAGGAATGCCTCAATATGCTCAGGGTTAGGCTTGTTAGTTTCTAAGTATAGGTTACGATAATAGTTATAAAAAATGTGATTAATTTCTTCTGGTGATTGTGTGCATTCACCAGTTGTCCCTTTAATCGCCGTTATAAGAGACTTTTCCCGATTGCGTTGAAGTTGGTTTGCAAGAAATTTACCTGATTTGTTATTATATTCAAAGTTGTTATATCTCAATTGTTGTATTATAAATTCTGTCTTTTTAGTTAGCATATCGTCTAACTGTATTTTTGTATTTTGTAAGTCAGTCCATATTTGGTTATTTGGGTTTATTGCGTACTCATCCGTCAGTTGTTTAATTTTATCTTCCAAGTCTTTTTCTGATTTTTGATCCTGTTTCTTTTTATAAGATGAATATGATATAATTTTACCTCTAATTACTGCTTTCCCAGAGAAGAGATGGCGATAGGTCTGGAGAGTCATTTATTTCCAAAAAGTCTGCCCATTCTTTTCTTATAATTTTGTCAAACTCTGCGTCGTTTAGCAGTGAGATGTTAAACCGCCATGTCGGTGGTGGTTTAAAGGTATAATCAACTTGTAGGGAAAGGGAGACTGGTGCATGGTCGCTAATAATAATGGGATGTATTTTTGTAACAGTTTTATCAGCAATAGAGTTATTTGTAAGAAAATAATCAAAGAAAAAAAGAAGAAGAAAAAGACCGGTGCACAGCGGAAAAGAAGGTAAATTCCTTCTTATTTGGGTTTTTGAGTCTCCAGCTGTCGACGAGGCCAAAGTCATCCATATATTCCCCCATTACTTTAGTAGATTGTAATCGTCTACATGTTGTATTATTAGAACGGTCAATTAATGGATTTAAGACTGTGTTAAAGTCTCCTCCAATAATAATAGTAGAGTTCGCTGCTAAATCAAACAGCTGAGAGAAAAATTCATGGAAAAAGGCCGGATCATCATTATTAGGGGCATATAAATTACCAAGTGTATATATTATTAAATATAGTCACCTGAATAATAATGTATCGGCCCTCTGGGTCTGTTATTGTATTATTTAAAGTAAAGAGTAAATTCTTATGTATGAGTATACAGACTCCTCTTTGTCTACTATTATAAGGGGCAGAGTACGCTTGGCTAAAATTCTTATCAATAAGTAATTTTTCTTCAGATTTTTGTAGGTGGGTTTCTTGTAGGAGGCAAATATCTGCTTTTAATTTTAAGAGATGGTCTAAAGTTTTTATTCTTTTTGCTTCTGAGCGAGCGCCACAAACATTCCAGGAAACCAGAACTAATTTATGCATACAAGCAATATAGACTCAGTCCTGTGTATACTGTATATCTGCATAGGCCATTTGTCAGTATTAGTATGTTATAGGATAGAATCAAAGTGGTTAGGTGGTTTATGTAATTTGTGTAAAATATGAGGTAACGAGTAAGTAAATATAACAGTGAAAAAACAGGTAGGGAGGTAAAAGTAAAGGAAGTTAACGGGGGATTAAACATAAAAATACACCAATAACTGGTAACCTAAGCGAGATTTTTATTTAAATATACTTTAGATATAGTTATGTATTTAATAATATATTTATAATATCGCCTAAACATAATGAGTATTCATATTTAAGGTTTTATAACCACATATACAGTATATGTATACATCTAATGATCAAACAAAGTTTAGTTCCACCAATGCCATTTAGAACAGCCAGGGAGTGGAGTTGGGGTTCCGGAATAGTTGGCCATCGATGTATAGTTTATCGACGACCATCGCAGTCCGTTTACCCTCCTGCCTATTTTGTTTCATTATAGGAAACAGTACCTTTCGCCGCTCATTAATCTCTCTCGGGAATTGGTCGTTCATTCCAAATGAGGTCCCTTTAAGCTCCCGTCCTTTACTTTTAACAAATTCTTTCTGTTTAAAATGCTCAAACTTGGCGATAATAGGACGGGGTCATGCGACTAAACCTGTCGGGCTGAATACTTTGCAACATACAGCATGTAAAAACGAGACGATGTCTCAATTTAAAAGCAAAATTACTAACCTGGGGGGGGGGGGGGTATACCAATTATAAACGTTCGCCCAAATGGACGCAGTATCTTTCCCAGGGAAGACTTGTGATCACCTATGTTCGGCAGTGGGACGCCTAACTACCTGGGTCAACAGCAAACGATATAGAGCACGAGTCGTGTCTCTGCCACTCCCATCAACCCCTCCCCCTTAACCCAAACGAAAATTAGGGGTGAGTCACCGCCAATCCCTCCCTCATATGCATCCTGAACTGGCGGTACCCTCTCATAGAGTGTGCCCCACCTTCTCAAGATACAAACCTGTATATCACTCACTTTCCTCACCACCTCCGTCCTCCTAAACCTAAGACCCGCCCTACTAAAACTACCCCTAATAGCCTCCACATCGACCCCACCCTCAAAATCTAATAGCTGGCCAACCCGTTTGATACCTGCTCTTTCAAAAGACCCGCTGAACATGCTTTCCCTCCTCCCAGGAGGATCAGAGAGCATGTCAGGGTTAAAACGTAAAGGCATTTGCCCTAGCTGCCACAAGGAGCAAGGGGCCGCCACTACAAACGGCCGCAGTCTAGCCCACGCCTCAAACACTTCCCTCTCAAAAGGCGGGACCCGATCCAGGGCAGCCCGCTGGGGAAGCATACACAAATTATAGACACCATACTCACCCAACTTTTCAACATGCGATGCGAAAAATCCTTCCACGCCGCATCGAATCCGGTGTCGAGGAACTTTTTAATCAATTTGAGACGCAGCGCATGCTTCCTAACTACCAAGTCGATCAGTTTAAGCCCTCCCCGATCATACTGACCAACCAAAACATTATGTGCCACCGGTGCCCTCTCTCGCCGTCAGATAAATTTACTAACAGCAATGCTAAACTTATTTGCAAACACCCCCGGTAAGTCATACACAGCAAGAGCATGAACAAGTTTAGACAAACACAGTGCATTTACCACCAACACCCTACCTTTCAAGTGAAGACCACGCATTTTCCACAGATTCATTTGGGTGCACACACTACTATACAAGCCAGACCACAAACAATCCCGACAGGTCACCTCATCCCTACCCAAGGGCACACCAAGAACCCTATAAGAATCCCCTGCATCCCTGACGCCCCAAACATTCGGCGGGGCCACGATGCCTCCGCAGTAGGACACAGACGTCTTTTCAAAATTTATCTTTGCTCCTGAGGCAAGGCAATAAACATTTAGGGTGTGGAGAGCCACATTGAGGCTCCCCACATCGCGTAAAACCAAATTGGTATCATCCGCATATTGAAAGATCTTATATTCCCTACCAGATGGACTCACGATTCCGTGCACAGCCCCGTCCCTCTTGAGCATAGCGGCCAAAGGCTCGGCCACTATACTATAGAGGAGTGCACTCAAAGGACACCCTTGCCTTACCGACCTCCGCAAAGGGAAGCTATCCGACAGGAGTTCATTGCACTTTACACGGCTAACCGCACTGGAATATGAAAGATATTATAACATTTTTAATACCTAATTTCATATATCAACCATTGTTACACATTATTAACATTCCAATTCTTTATATTAACCTTGTCGAGATGTTTTGTGTCCTTAGCAGAGCAGATGGTGTTGATCTCGGTATGGTCTGACCTTAGGCTGGTACACACTGATTGGTCCAAAATTCCTTTTATTGCACACGTACATTTTAGTTCTTGAGAGCAGAGTCTGCTTCGGGAGAAACACCCCCTGACTTGTTTGTGAGATTTTGCTATGGGAAAATCCTTCAACTATATACACATTCTGTCTCAAAAACATCCACCTGACCTTGTTTACGCCATCTGCTCATGGAAAAGTACCAGAGAGTATGTTTAGTCTATAAATGAAAAGGAGGAGGTCTTTTTAACTATAAGAAGCTATTGTACACGTAGAAGAGTACATTTGACGCTCTGAAATCCCACGTTGTTTAAGTGATGATTAGAGGCAGTTATTTGTCCAGAGATTCTCTGATTGATTAAAAATCATTTTTGCTAAGGTGTATTTTTCTTACATTAAATCTATCTTCATTTTTGGAACACGCAAAGAGGACAAAATTCATTTATTCCTCTTCAAATACAAGAGCTTAATCCACTTCACAAAGCCATTTTTAAAACCAAATTTCTCCAAAACACGGTAAAGAAAGCAATGCTCGACCCTATCAAAAGCTTTACTAAAATCAACTGAAACATGAATCCCACCAGAGACATGCATCTCCTTCAGCAAACACTTTAAGTAGAGTATTGTGTCAGAAATGTCTCGTCCCGGGACAAAATACGCCTGTGTACTGGCAACCACTTTACCAATCACACCTTTCAACCTGTGTGCTAATACTTTTGCCAGTATTTTATAATCTGTGTTAAGGAGACTTATTGGTCTTGAAGGAATTAAGGAATTTTGTCCTCTTTGCGTGTTCCAAAAATGAAGATAGATTTAATGTAAGAAAAATACACCTTTGCAAAAATGATTTTTAATCAATCAGAGATCTCTGGACAGATAACAGCCTCCATCATCACTTAAACATCGTGGGATTCAGAGCGTCAAATGTGCTTCTTCCGGGTGCACAACGGTTTCTTATAGTTTAAGGACCTCCTCTCTTTTATTTGTAGACAAAACATATCTCTGAGTACTTTTCCAGAGCAGATGGCGTAAACAAGGTCAGATTTGGGTGTGTGTTCGGGACTGAAAATGTTATATAGTTGAAGGTTCTATTTTTCCCCATAACAAAATCTCACAAACAAGTTGAACCAAATTTACGGTGGCCGTGACTGATGAAGAAAGTAAAGAGTGTGTGTGTGTGTTATTTCAAAGCAAATTTTGTTTTCAAGACCGAAATGTGCGTGTACAAAATAAAACAAGGAATTTTGGACCAATCAATGTGCACCAGCCCAAGGTCAGACCATACCGAGATCAACACCTTCTGCTCTACTAAGGACACAAAACATTTCGACAAGGTTAACATAAAGAATTGGGATGTTCATAGTGTGTAACAATGGTTAATAAAATAAAATGAAGAATTAAAAATGCTACAATATCTAACAGTCCCTCCTTTGTGCTTTTTAAATAAAGCCCAACAACTAAATATTTAAACATTTTTACCAAAGGTTCCAGCGGGATCCTCATCGCAATGGCAGGTGGAACAGTAGAATAAAAGGAAAAATAAAATAAAAAACATTCTTTTTAGCAGGAGAGGAGGTCAGTCATATGTCAAAACAATGTGATTCATTAAAAGATTTTTTTTGTTGTTTTTTTTGTGTTTTTTCAGTAAAATAAGCATATCATATATGAAGACAGTGTGTTGTGATTATGTTAAAAATTGTGGTGGGGGATCCCAGAAATAGCAAATTGGCATGACAGTCAGTATGAGAGAGTGTCATTATGTACGTGCAATTGGAGACGCGATTGAAGACTTGTTGTCGTTTGGGCTAGGGAAGTTTTTGTTGACGTTTGTCAGTTCCGTTTTCGTTCTTGCGTTTGTTTTTTTTAACCGAGTCCTTCAGCTTTGCGATTGGCTGGCAACCTGTTCAGGTTGCACCCCGCCTACTGCCCGAAGCCAGTTGGGATAGGCTCCAGTACCCTCACAATCCTTGTGAGGACAAGCGGTCAAGGGAATGGATGGATGGATCCTTCAGCTTTTTTAGAACCCACATCAACTGCCAGAGATGATCACCGGGCCCAAGGTGTGACTCATTCTTTGTGGAATGCCCGGAAAAGGGACACATTCCTCCTATCTCCATTGGGTAATCCTCAGGTCGTCTGGTGGAAACTGGAAGCAGTTGAATGGCCTCTCAGCTGGCTCGTCTGGTCACTGGAGCAGCTGACTAGTTTCTCTGTTGATTCGTCAGGTGGCTGGAGCAGTTGATTGGTTTCTCAGTTGGCTCCCGCTGGTGGCTGGCTCTTGAAGGTGGGGGTTGAGTAGAGGGCGGACCTCCGGCTGGTGTAATAGGCAAGATGTGGAACCAGGTGCACCGTGGACTGGACTAGATTGACCTTTTCATCACCTCATCTGGGTGAAAAATATTTTCATTTAGTCACTAATAAACATTTATTCACATCCCTTCTTTTTGAAAGAGCATTTTGGTAGTGTTATTAGTTAGGAGTTAGTAAATGTTAGTAAAGTTCTGTAGGCCTGTCCTGTGGGGAAAAATTCTGTTTGTTGTGACATTCAATTAGGATCCAGCCTTTGGCTGACTTTAATGACCTAAGCACATTCATTAATGCTAAAAATGAAAATCTTAGCCAATTCAAATCTGACGAGGCCAATTTTGTTTACAGAATATAATGATTATTGAAATGTTTTATTATAATATTTACTGTTATAGATATAGCATGAATGTGCTTCCAGCCATTAAATAAATGCAACTTTCGCCAACAAATAAAATCAAAAAATAACATCTAACCCCAGGGCCCCAGGGAAAAATAGAAATGGAACACATTCACCTTATTTTCGCCGTCTCTGCCAAAACTTACTCCTTCTCCATGGTCAAGGAAATCCCCAATTGTCCTCCTGTAAAATTCATTCTCACGGTCTATCTACAATTATCACATTAAGACTAACTTTTAATTTTATATTTATTAAATTCAACATGGCCTGTTTGTGTCCTTCGCGACGATATACCCAGACCGACCAATAATTCCCCCATCTGAAAAAATCACTTAGGGAGTTTTTCAGACTAATATATAAAGTTTTGCAGTAAATAAATTTTGCTTGCGTTTCTGTTTAAAAAGAGGGGGAAATTTTACATTTAACCAGTAAATTCGACAATGCGTCCCAAGCAACTATTTAAATTTCAAAAGAGAATTTGGGAAAATATTAGAAGACCAAATTTAACAAAAGTAAAATATAATAATTAAGATTGAAATAAATTGTATCTTATCTGTATTCACATTAGCTGTTTTCAATTTCTGAAACCAGACGAAATTTACCAGTATTATCTTTTGTACTATAAAAATATTGTAGCCTAACCTTAATGAATTTTACAAAGAATCTCAGTTTCCAGCCAATCCATCAAATATTATTAATACATAAAGTTGCCCTTAGTTTTAATGTTACCATTAAGCTTGCTAGTCCCCCTTGTTGATGTTTGTCCAAAAAGCTGACTGTTTTAAAATAGACAGAGATAACCGAATCAGATCAAATCAGAATAGGCATCAAACGTTTTTAAAATGTAATAAATCTGTGTGTATATAGTGTTGTCAATCAGTTCGTTATTTTTACGAAATGTTTTACTGTAAATGTTATCACCTTATATCTGTCAAAATATAGATAGCAGTGTAAACAGTCAGTATCACATCATATGGTCTGGTATCACTAACTCAAGAAAGCATTGTTGGTGGGGGTGAGTCACCGTCGTAGTGGAGCAGTTTTTCATAGGACAGTTCTGGACGCAGGAATGCATTAAGGAAGCATTGGAGCAGTTTTTCATTTAAGACTTTTGCATGTGAGTTCATCAGGGTGCAGTCATTATGTGCATTGGGTAGTGGAGCAGTTTTGTTTTATCACATTTGTATATGAGTTCAGGGTGCAGTCATTGTGGAAACTTTCCACCAGGTGGCGCCAGGAACCTCTGCTCTCCATCAGGTGGCAGCCCGAGCAGGTGGAGTGCTGATCAGGGGATGGCCGCACCTCGTCCCTCTGCTGGTGGTAGCATTTGCAGTTTCTTTGTTGGTGGGGGTTTTGTTTTGAAGAGATCTGTGTCCCGCCAGTTGACTTTGTTTTGAAATAATGACCCCTGACCAATAATCCTCACTCGACTGAAAACATTAAAATCTGCCCCAACAGTATTTAGGTTATAACATGTCAGTAAATATTAAAAACAAAAACGTTCTTTATTTCAAAGAGATTAAAAGAAAATCTTGGGAAAAAATTGTTTTCTTAAATTTAAAAAAAAATAAAAATAAAAATAATTAAAACAATGAAATTTTACAATTTTAAATAATTGGTAATTATATGTCAATATTTGTTATGGTTGACAATATTTAATTTAATAGGTTTTGCATACCTTCATAAATAATACTTAGGATGAGATAGGACAGATATACTCTAACAATTTACAAATATAGTCAATTAATAAGTGTGTAGTTTTCAATTAATGTTTTCAAGAAACGCCTAGTCCGCTTTTTGGTCAAACATCAAAGCACAAATTATTTTTTAATTTCATAGCACCTCCAATTATGTCAAAAATGTTATCCTCCCAAATGGCTCCTCATGGAACGGTCTGTTGATTCTTCCAGGACTCGCATGGACTCCAATTCTGAAATGGCACTTCAAATGTCAAATTCAAAGGTTAAATATATTCAGGAGAGATTAAAATTATTTTTCTATTTATAAACATGGGAAAAAACTCCTTTTTAAATTATAATTAACACATTACTTCATCCCCAGGACGGGAGATGAGGAATTTGTCGTCTCCACTCCTTCTAATGGGTGATAGCCGCTTCTGAAAAGATATTTCAAGATTAAATAATGTTCTCGCGTACGAGAAAAATCATAAGGGAAAAACAATCATCTTATAACAAAATATTCCACATTAGTTGCTATTCAAATTATTCGTTTTTAATTAATTATTATTATTATTAAAATAAGAGTAGAGACTAAACTATTTAATCTAAAAACAATCCCAAAAAATTAAATATATATTTTCTCATTAAACTTTAAAAGCAGATTTAATTAACGCTCATACAAACGCAACAATGACGCATTTAACAACGTGTCTTTTATTGAAAAAATTGTAATTGCCTATTTGTAAAGGTTCCAAGGCTGTTACTATTTTAATTTTTGGAAAAAGGGTGACATCTGGCGGTCAGCCAGAGTCATAGCAACTACAATAAGTCAAAATTATTTATGTTCAATAAGCATCATATATGCATTGAATTTTTTACAATATCTTAAAACTATACCTCTCTATGTTATTTGTGTATTAATATTGTTCGTTTTATATCAAACATAATTTTAAATATGACGTATTTGCACTCGTGAAGCCAGATTAAGTATTCAACATTAGTGCTTAAGAAATTTATATAAGGGGGTTATAAAATCAGTGACGGCAACAATTTATATAATGTCGTTCAATTATTTAACGCAGACGCTTGCGGGTTTTAGCGTTAGAAATTTTATTAGTAATTTTACCGTCTAATTAATTTATCCCGTTCAGCGTTATTAAACTGTTTCATTCTTTATTACGTAAATTCAAAATCATACGAGCTGTTTGTATGAAACAATCGAAAGTCAATATTACAGCATTAATCATCATTTAATACACTTTTCTTAAAGTTACGTCCGGGATATTCCTCTATATAAAAATTACATACACTCATAACATTATTAACGGGCGGTCGCCGTGTACGCACATTCAAAGTTAAACTGCCGCCCCTAAAACCACCGAACAAATGACACATCTCATTAGAATAAACTAACCTTTTTCACAATATAATTAAGTCCCGTCGTTCAATATTAAATATATTTTATATCATTATCTTAACGGTAGTATCTAACACGGAAGCGCTAGTTCCGTCTAGCGGAAGTAATATCAGGTCGTCTTTTAGTCCTTCAGAATAAAACCGCACCGTAGCCAAACATTATTACTTTATTCAAAGTTGTATAAATGGTTATAACTTCGCAAAAACACCTAAAGCTAGTATTCTAGCATTATTCATCATCTTATCCAAAAATACACGATTATGTGTCGTTTTTATTCCACTCGTAAACGCGTTCTTATATCTCGTATTTTACGTCTAACGCCCGGCGGCGCAAACCTCAACATCCTCCATCAATAGAATTAACTTACCGTAGCTTATAACGGCGCCATAAGATTTATTACACCGCAATCGTACATCCATTTTATTAGTTTTTCAAAACCCGGATATGTCTACTGGCCATTTCCCCGATCGCAAATGCGCATGCGCTCACAACTCCATGTCGCCTCATGACGCGGCATTCGGCTCAAACCATTTTTGTAGTTCTCAAATAGTGTCCATACTTTCTATTAATTATTGCTGCCCGTATTTTATAGCTTATTATATTATATTATATTATATTGACGTTAAGTCGTATTAATATTTATAAATGCAGTGACGTCTCACTTATAACAGAATTAGTCAACACCTTATTTCATCGCGGTCACTTTAAGATTTTACCGTGACGTCAGATTTTCTCCACCGACGGGACGGCATACAAACAAACGAATATCAACAAAATATCTCTTTGCGCCCCCGTAAAAACAATAACAATGACGTCGACTATTCTACCACATACAAATAATACACAACAAGTATCATGATCTTCTCTCAAAATAATAAATACCGCTTTAAGTCAATTACGAAGCAGTCTCTCGACTAATATAGCCTGTCTGTTCACAATTACTCGATTCAATTGTGCAGAAACCCCTCGTAACGTTACGTACCAATGTCTGGTAATATATGCTCATCTGCGCATTCATCTTTCTGTTATCTGTCAGCTGAACAGATCTGTCCATGAATATCCATATTCAATCATCCAAGGACCTCGCGATTGATCACAAAACGGCGTATCAACTCCGCTTATTGCCAACCTGACTACCAAAGCTGAATATATGTTCTCGGATCTTAACAACGTCAATCAGGGCAGTACAATTCCGCTGTATATTTCGTAGTTCCTCCGTAATTTCATCCGAGAACCTCCCGTTTGAGTCTAACAAACTGCGTTCCTTGCACAAGGACCTTTAAAACAAATTATCCAAAAGTGCCTCTCGCCTGCGTGAACAAGGCTGTTTTCCACTTCAGCTTCTATTTTATGCAAGGAATTTATGTCAATTTCCCAAGCATCTCTCGTCTTGTAAGAACAGAAAATGTCCCTCAAAACTGACTACAAAGCAATTGCGTACAACTCCACGTGCAGCTTTTATTATACAAGGAAATTATGTCAATCTTCCATGTATCCCTCGTCTTGTAAAAACATAGAAATGTTTCACAAAACTGACTACAAAACGATTGCGTACAACGTGACAGCATTTTGTCAACAATGCTACGTCACCACATATATGTGTATACTTCAAATACCGTGGCAAAATCCGAAATCTGGGACTTCGCGTCCAACCAAACGATTTCAAAATTTATCACTATTTTTCTTACACAAACTCCATCCTCAATAATTTTGCAAGACGAATTTATCAGCCGCAGCGTTCTCAGACAGACAGAACTCCTAAAACGTGGATAAAGTGTCCACTCACCGTGATTAATATGTGGCCGGGGAATTCTGCCCGTCCTTGAACGCCCCGCTGTAAAACGTCGCTACGTCGGGAGTCACCATTTTGAAGGAATTAAGGAATTTTGTCCTCTTTGCGTGTTCCAAAAATGAAGATAGATTTAATGTAAGAAAAATACACCTTTGCAAAAATGATTTTTAATCAATCAGAGATCTCTGGACAGATAACAGCCTCCATCATCACTTAAACATCGTGGGATTCAGAGCGTCAAATGTGCTTCTTCCGGGTGCACAACGGTTTCTTATAGTTTAAGGACCTCCTCTCTTTTATTTGTAGACAAAACATATCTCTGAGTACTTTTCCAGAGCAGATGGCGTAAACAAGGTCAGATTTGGGTGTGTGTTCGGGACTGAAAATGTTATATAGTTGAAGGTTCTATTTTTCCCCATAACAAAATCTCACAAACAAGTTGAACCAAATTTACGGTGGCCGTGACTGATGAAGAAAGTAAAGAGTGTGTGTGTGTGTTATTTCAAAGCAAATTTTGTTTTCAAGACCGAAATGTGCGTGTACAAAATAAAACAAGGAATTTTGGACCAATCAATGTGCACCAGCCCAAGGTCAGACCATACCGAGATCAACACCTTCTGCTCTACTAAGGACACAAAACATTTCGACAAGGTTAACATAAAGAATTGGGATGTTCATAGTGTGTAACAATGGTTAATAAAATAAAATGAAGAATTAAAAATGCTACAATATCTAACAGTCCCTCCTTTGGGCTTTTTAAATAAAACCCAACAACTAAATATTTAAACATTTTTACCAAAGGTTCCAGCGGGATCCTCATCGCAATGGCAGGTGCAACAGTAGAATAAAAGGAAAAATAAAATAAAAAACATTCTTTTTAGCAGGAGAGGAGGTCAGTCATATGTCAAAACAATGTGATTCATTAAAAGATTTTTTTTGTTGTTTTTTTTTGTGTTTTTTCAGTAAAATAAGCATATCATATATGAAGACAGTGTGTTGTGATTATGTTAAAAATTGTGGTGGGGGATCCCAGAAATAGCAAATTGGCATGACAGTCAGTATGAGAGAGTGTCATTATGTACGTGCAGGACACAAAACATTTCGACAAGGTTAATATAAAGAATTGGGATGTTCATAGTGTGTAACAATGGTTAATAAAATAAAATGAAGAATTAAAAATGCTACAATATCTAACAGTCTGTAATTGGCCAGGCACCACTTATCACCCTTCTTAAAAATCAGAGTCACAATACTCAGAGAAAAGGAGTCCGAAACCCGACCCTCTCTCTCTATATCGCCATACAGAGTATGGAGAATCGGGGCTAACCTGTGAGCGAAAGCACTATAAAACTCTGCGCTCAAACCATCCTCTCCTGGACTCCTACAGGCATTGAGACCCCTAATTGCTGCAAAAACCTCCGCCAAGGAAATAGGCACGTCACAGCTGTCAGCGTCACTAGGGCTCAGAGACGCATCAAGCGCACCTAATGCCTGACTACAGTTTACCTCGTTCATCCCTTCCCCATCAAACAAATCTGAATAAAAGCTACCTACAATGTCCAAAATCTCGTCCAAGTCACTATGAAATCTGCCTGACTCATCCAACAGGCCATCCAAGTATAGCTTGCTCTGCCTGGACTTCTCTAAACCAAAAAAGAAAGCTGTGGAGTGCTCCCCCTCCACCGCATACTGGGCCCTGGATCTCAGTGCCGCCCCTCTAGCACGACTAACCTGTATAGTCCTGAGCTCCTCCTGCAGCACCAGATACTCAGGATCTACCGGGCCTAAGCCAGAGGTGGCGGCAAGTCCCTGGAAGTGGCTCTGGACAGTATGCTCCCTGATGGACTCCTCCCACCTCCTCTGCTTACTATAACGTAGGCACAGCTTTTTAATTTTAGCCTTTGCCTGCTCCCACCAATCAACCAAAGAGTCACAAATTCCCATTTCATCATCAAAACAATCAAAAAGGTGCTCCATCTTATTTACAAAAGTGGGGTTGGCAAGCAGCATATTATTAAAAACCCAGACCCCCCCATTCCTCTTACCACCCAGGAAGTCAAGTTTGACGGAAAAAAGGGAGTGATCGCTCCAGCCCACACATGCATAGGAGCTGCCACCGATATACTTCCATAAAGCACTTGAAACAAAACACAGATCTATCCGAGACTGGAGGAGGACCCCCCGCACCACCTGACGCCGGGAATAGTCCCTTTTTAGGGGGTTGAGACCTCCAGACTTCGGACAGATCAGCAGCCACTGCAGCATCAATCAAAAAACCTGGACTAACGTCATTCCTGAATGTGTTGTTCGGACCGAGATCGATTTTTGACAACGCTATATTAAAGTCACCAATCAAAATCGAGGAATCAGTGACATAAGTGAAAACAGAAACAAAGAAGGTTTTCCTCTCCATCTCCTCACTAGGCGCATAAACATTTATAAGGTGGAATTTAGTGGAGCCACGCAGAAAATCAATCACTATAAAGCGGCCATGTGGGTCCGCATGCACTAAAGAATACATGCCGAAAACACCCTGCTTAACTAGGACAGCCACACAGCAGGAGTGTACAGAGCCCAAAGCACAGTACAAAACACCAATGTCCATATCCTCTACCCTGCGAAGATGCTCCACCTCCCACCACGTTTCCTGGATGCACAGCACGTCCCAGGTGGTGTCGTGAAACACACTGTGCATCTTTTCCCTATTCCTCAAGCTCCGGGCATTAATGGAGACTAGGGAGAGCGTCATTTGGAAGAAAAAAGGAGTTGAACCATCATCCTGATGCAGACTACCGTTTACACTTCCTGTTCGTCTGTGTCGAAGAGACCTCATTCCCTTGGGGAATGACACCCGTAGGAACAGTTATGGCATCGACAGTGGCAGACTCAGAACGGGCAGTGCCGCATGAAACGGGACCCTGACCCTGCAGCCCTGACCGCCGATCACTACCAGGCTGGGTCTCACAAAACCCATCGGCATGTTTCGACCCAACCCTCCCGGTCGGTGATCTGGACCTGTCACTATTCTTAGACAGTGGCCGCCTATGCGGCGCCCGACCCCTGCTGCCCGCCCTCGAGCGCTGACACTTGGGAGTCTGGTCTGACTTCAGTGCCTGCTCCCCCGCTTCAGGGGTAAGGTGTGGAGCCAGATCCTCACCCATCCCCCTCCCCGGTCCAGCCCCTGCCACCACAATATTAGAGGTAGGGCAGGACACTGCCCCCCCCCCCCCCCCCCCCCCTGCTCAGGGGCAGGACTGTGAGACATTTTACCAGCCCCCCCACCACAGGCACCAATGCTACCGGGTCAGGTATACCTGGTTTCACCTCCTGATCTAACAGGGCCTCTCTCGATCCAGGGCCGTGCTCTACGTCAACCGTAGGAAGGGGACCCTCACCCCCTTCCTCCGGGTCAGAGGCTAGGTGGCCAGAGCACCCACACACAGAGGGATACTGGTGACAGTCCTTACATTTAGCGGCCCTGGGCTCTGTACACTCACGCGCATAATGGCCTTGGGCCCCACACCGTCTACAACAGAAATCAGGGCATTCACGCAACACATGGTCAGGCTGGAGACACCCCCTGCACACCTTCACTTGCCTGTCATGAATGACCCTAAAGTATTCAGGCCCTCCCGCCATGTTAAACCTGACAGAATATGGCAGAGAACGCACTTGGTCTGTAAAGCGGACCTTTACAAACCTCGTCCCATCAGCTATGTTTGTCCCCTCTTCACCTCTCCCCGCCCGTCCTCCGCCTCCCTGTCCCTTCTCCCTCGTCGCCCTTCCTCCTCCTCTCCCCCTCTCTCTGCGGCCCTGCTGCTGCCTCCTGCCCTTCCTGTCGTCTCCTTCCCCCGTCCCCTCCCCCTCCCCTGTCCGCCCTCCTCCCCCTCCCCTAGGCCGGGGGTTCCGTCCGTGGCCCGGGTCTCGGCACTCCGGGGGCCGGGGGAGTGGGCGGGATTGGTGTTGTGCCCGCCCTGCTCCGGTGGGCCTCCGGGCACTTCGGGCGGGCCCCGGTATCCGGGGGGCAAGCCCCGCCGGGGTCCCGGTGGGGTGGGCGGGTGCGCCTCCCCCCCCCCGCCCGGTTGGGGGGGGCCCAGCTGGTCGCTCCTCTTAACTCACTGCACTAGTTTTGCACAATACATTTTAGGGCACATAACACACTTTGGGGGGGAGTGGGGTGGGGTGGAGACACCGTCTCCGCCCTGCAGCTCCCCTCCAAATTTTAATGCACCACACAACTGGGGGGGGGGGGGGGGCATCGGTTGGGGCGGCCGCGGTATGAAGCAGTGCTGCGGTCGCCTGTCCGTGTGCACCCCCCCCCCCCATTAATTTATTTTAATGCACCACATACGCTCATTGACATGCCTGGGGGGCGGATGGATCGGCGCAGGGGGGGATATCATTTCCCTCTGCTCCGGTTCACCTGCCCCCAATTTTTAATGCACCACACACACACACTTATGTATATACACTGGGTGGGGTCACACACACGGTTTAGGGGTAGAGTTCGCCAGTCGGCGAGCTGGCGAACTTAGTAACAGGGTTAGTTTTTCACTTTGATCGTTGGGGTGACGACCGGGGCCTCTCCCCGCTGGGCCTGGGGTTCGGGGATGCCGCCCGTCCTCCGGTGCCCCCATCTCCCCTTCTGCCCCTGGTGTTCCGTCCCTCCGCGTGGTGGGGTGGGCGCGGGTGCCCTCTCCGCTCCGCTGCCCGGCCCCCTCTTCGGCGCGGATGCCTGGGTGCGGTGTGTCCCCGGGGTCTGGGGTCGGGGGCTGGGGGGCTGTCGGTTGGTGGGGGTGGGGGCGTGGGGCGGGGGCGGCTTGGTTGGTGGGGGGGTGGTGGTGGGGGTGCCGGGGTGGGGGGTGCTGGGGTGGGGAGGGTGTCTGGGGATTTGGGGACCTGGGGGCGGTTGGGGTGGGTGGCGGGGGTGGGGGGCGGGGGGGTCGCGGGGGGGTCGGGGGTTGTGGGCCGGTGGGGTGCCTGGTGGGCCTGCAGTGCCCCGTCCTGCTGCGTTGGGTTGGGGGCGCGGGCCGCGTTGGGGTGGGGGGCGCTCCTGCTCCGGGGTTTGCTCTCCGGCCGGTGGCCCCTGCGGGGCCCGGGGGTCGTCCTTTGGCGCGGCCGCGGCCTGGGGGGCCCTGAGGTGTTGCGCTTGCTCTGTCCTGGCGGGGGTCGACGGCTCCCCTCTTTGGTGGAGATTTTCATGCATGCTAGATCCACCACACCAGCATCTATCGAGACTCAGACACAATTTGTTTCTCCCTCAGGTCATTGATTCGGTGGAGGCTGGTGTCTGTGGATCTCACTCTGCTTCGTCTGTCCTTTCTACCTTTCCTCAGTTTCTCCTTTGGGCCCTTGAGGTTTCCCTGATTTGTTGGAGTTTGGATGTCTTTGGGGTTGGTGAAGGTTAGTGGCCCGGTGGGTGGTGTCTGGTCGGTGCTGGGCTTCGCTTTTCTTTCTTTTCTTTGGTCCCCCTTTGGGTCTCCTGGCGGCCCCACGACTCTGGCTGGATTTTGAAGTGTTCGGTTTAGGTGAACGGTATGGGAATTCTTATTTATTTATTTTTTTTTCGCACGCACGCACGCACGCACACACACACACACGCACGCACACACGCACAAACACACATCCAAAAAACAAAAAAACAAAAAAGGGAGAACAATGATGATGACATTTCAAATGATCAATACTGAGATCTCCCAAAAAAAAAAAAAAAAAAAGCTATGTTTGTCCCCGGCCACATCCGTCTCCTCACCTCGGACACGGCCGAAACACCCCAAGTGAGGAGCTTCAGAAGGATTTCCTCATCCTCAATATACGCTGGCAGGCCCATGAAAGACACAACGAGTTCGTCAACACAGATATCCCTCCCGTGAACCCTAGTTTTCCCGATCCTAAACCCATCTAACAATTTTTCCTTGGCCACCTGGGATGCCACAGTCATTTCGAACCTGTCTTTTGTAATCATTCGACAGGCCAGAATTGTACCACAGACCTCTTTGGTAGCCCTCAGCAGAGCCAACGGAGACAGACCAGCACCACCTTCGAGCTCCAAAAACACCATCAGCTCTTTATCAAAACTTACCTTTCTCTTGTGCACCACACTCATACTACCTCGAATATCATTCGCACCTACATCATCGCCAACCATCCTGCCAGAAAATTCACCATTCACCATTCTAGACTTCCTGGGCCCAGCAAAGGCCACATCCATTCTAACAGTCGCAACAAAGCAAAAAAGCTCTGGGGGGAAAAGAAACCCTCCTCCACAGCCAAGGAAGCTGGGAGGAGTAGAACCTGAAAACTAACACAAAATAAAGCGAGAATAACCAAAACAAATTCAAAAACAGACAAAGAAAGAACACAAACCACATAATGGGGAGCACACAGCCCCACTGACACATACAGGAACAATCAGCTCAGCTGCAACCAATCAACCACACCTGGGCGTTCTCAGGGTAGTATGGCTGTAAGCCGAGAAAAAGAAAACAGTTGACTGTTTTATAGGTTGCACTTGTCTAAACTTGGGACAGAAAAACATTTCGACTGCGTGTTCAGCTCTCATTCTGTCAGTTTAGCGTGCGGCTGTCTGTTAGCAAGTAGCTAGTGTACTTGAGGTCTTTTGTGAAAGTTTACTTTTGCCATGGAGGTGCAAAAAAAAAGCTTACAGCACCTGGTATTCCCAGGCGGTCTCCCATCTAAGTACTAACCAGGCCCAACCCTGCTTAGCTTCCGAGATCGGACGTTCTCAGGGTAGTATGGCCGTAAGCCGAGAAAGAGCAAACAATTGACTCTTTTAAAGGTTACACTCGTCTAAACTTGGGACAGAAAAACATTTTGACCGCATGTTCAGCTCTCATCCTGTCAGTTTAGCGTAAGGCTGTCTGTTAGCAAGTAGCTAGTGTACTTGAGGTCTTTTGTGAAAGTTTACTTTTGCCATGGAGGTGCAAAAAAAAAGCTTACAGCACCTGGTATTCCCAGGGGGTCTCCCATCCAAGTACTAACCAGGCCCGACCCTGCTTAGCTTCAAAGATCAGGCGTTCTCATGGTAGTATGGCCGTAAGCTGAGAAAAAGAAAACAGTTGACTCTTTTAAAGGTTTCACTCGTCTAAACTTGGGACAGAAAAACATTTTGACTGCATGTTCAGCTCTCATCCTGTCAGTTTAGCGTGCGGCTGCCTGTTAGCAAGTATTAAGTGTACTTGAGGTCTTTTGTGAAAGTTTACTTTTGCCATGGAGGTGGTCTCCCATCCAAGTACTAACCAGGACCGACACTGCTTAGCTTCCGAGATCGGACGAGATCGGGCGTTCTCAGGGTAGGACACAGACGTCTTTTCAAAATTTATCTTTGCTCCTGAGGAAAGGCAATAGACATTTAGAATGTGGAGAGCAACATTGAGGCTCCCCACATCGCGTAAAACCAAATTGGTATCATCCGCATATTGAAAGATCTTATATTCCCTACCAGCTGGACTCACGATTCCATGCACAAGCCCGTCCCTCTTGAGCATAGCGGCCAAAGGCTCGGCCACTATACTGTAGAGGAGTGCACTCAAAGGACACCCCTGCCTTACCGACCTCCGCAAGGGGAAGCTATCCGACAGGAGTCCATTGCACTTTACACGGCTAACCGCACTGGAATACAAGAGCTTAATCCAGTTCACAAAGCCATTTTTAAAACCAAATTTCTCCAAAACACGGTAAAGAAAGCAATGCTCGACCCTATCAAAAGCTTTACTAAAATCAACTGAAACATGAATCCCACCAGAGACATGCATCTCCTTCAGCAAATACTTTAAGGAGAGTACTGTATCAGAAATGTCTCGTCCCGGGACACAATACGCCTGTGTACTGGCAACCACTTTACCGATCACACCTTTCAACCTGTGTGCTAATACTTTTGCCAGTATTTTATAATCGGTGTTAAGGAGACTTAGTGGTCTGTAATTGGCCAGGCACCGCTTATCACCCTTCTTAAAAATCAGAGTCACAATACTCAGAGAAAAGAACTCCGAAACCCGACCCTCTCTCTCTATATCGCCATACAGAGTATGAAGAATCGGGGCTAACCTGTGAGCGAAAGCACTATAAAACTCTGCGCTCAAACCATCCTCTCCTGGACTCCTACAGGCATTGAGACCCCTAATTGCTGCAGAAACCTCCGCCAAAGAAATAGGCGCGTCAATGCTGTCAGCGTCACTAGGGCTCAGAGACCCATCAAGCGCACCTAAAGCCTGACTACAGTTTACCTCGTTGATCCCTTCCCCATTAAACAAATCTGCATAAAACCTACCTACCATATCCAAAATCTCGTCCAAATCACTATGACACCTGCCTGACTCATCCAACAGGCCATCCAAGTATAGCTTGCTCTGCCTGGACTTCTCTAAACCAAAAAAGAAAGCTGTGGAGCGCTCCCCCTCTACCGCATACTGGGCCCTGGATCTAAGTGCCGCCCCTCTAGCACGACTAACCTGTATAGTCCTGAGCTCTTTCTGCAGCACCAGATACTCAGGATCTACCGGGCCTAAACCAAAGGTGGCGGCAAGTCCCTGGAGGTGGCTCCAGACTGTATGCTCCCTGATGGACTCCTCCCACCTCCTCTGCTTACTATAACGTAGGCACAGCTTTTTAATTTTAGCCTTTGCCTGCTCCCACCAATCAACCAAAGAGTCACAAATTCCCATTTCATCATCAAAACAATCAAAAAGGTGCTCCATCTTATTTACAAAAGTGGGGTCGGCAAGCAGCATATTATTAAAAACTCAGACCCCCCCATTCCTCTTACCACCCAGGAAGTCAAGTTTGACGGAAAAAAGGGAGTGATCGCTCCAGCCCACACATGCATAGGAGCTGCCACCGATGTACTTCCATAAAGCACTTGAAACAAAACACAGATCTATCCGAGACTGGAGGAGGACCCCCTGCACCACCTGACGCCGGGAATAGTCCCTTTATAGGGGGTTGAGACCTCTCCAGACCTCGGACAAATCAGCAGCCACTGCAGCATCAATCAAAAAACTTCGACTAACGTCATTCCTGAATGTGTTGTTCGGACCGAGATCGATTTTTGACAACGCTATATTAAAGTCGCCAATCAAAAATGAGGAATCAGTAACATAAGGAAAAACAGAAACGAAGAATGTTTTCCTCTCCATCTCCTCACTAGGCGCGTAAACATTTATAAGGCGGAATTTAGTGGAGCCACGCAGAAAACCAATCACTATAAAGCGGCCATGTGGGTCCGCATGCACTAAAGAAGACCCGACGAAAACACCCGGCTTAACTAGGACAGCCACACCACGGGAGTGTGCAGAGCCCAAAGCACAGTACAAAACACCAATGTCCATATCCTCTACCTTGCGAAGATGCTCCGCCCCCCACCACGTCTCCTGGATGCACAACACGTCCCAGGTGGTGTCGTGAAACACACTGTACATCTTTTCCCTATTCCTCAAGCTCCGGGCATTAATGGAGACTAGGGAGAGCGTCATTAGGAAGAAAAAAAGGAGTTGAACCATCATCCTGACGCAGACTACCGTTTAGACTTCCTGTTCGTCTTTGTCGGGGCGACCTCATTCTCTTGGGGATTGACGCCCGTAGGAACAGTTGTGGCATCTGTAATGGCAGACTCAGAACGGGCAGTGCCGCATGAAACGGGGCCCTCACCCTGCAGCCCTGACCGCCGATCACTACCAGGCTGGGTCTCACAAAACCCATCAGCATGTTTCGACCCAACCCTCCCGGTCGGTGATCTGGACCTGTCACTATTCTTAGACAGTGGCCGCCTATGCGGCACCCGACCCCTGCTGCCCGCCCTCGAGCGCTGAGACTTGGGAGTCTGGCCTGACTTCAGTGCCTGCTCCCCCGCTTCAGGGGTAAGGTGTGGAGCCAGATCCTCACCCATCCCCCTCCCCGGTCCAGCCCCTGCCACCACGATATTAGAGGTTAGGGCAGGACACTGCCCCCCCCCCCCCCCCCTGCTCGGGGGCAGGACTGTGAGACATTTCACCAGCCCCCCCCACCACAGGCACCAATGCCACCGGGTCAGGTATACCCGGTTCCACATCCCGATCTAACAGGGCCTCTCTCGATCCAGGGCCGTGCTCTACTTCAACCGTAGGTGGGGGACCCCCACCTCTTTCCTCCGGGTCATAGGCGAGGTGGCCGGAGCATCCACACACAGAGGGATACTGATGACAGTCCTTACATTTAGCGGCCCTGGGCTCTGTACACTCCCGCGCATAATGGCCTTGGGCCCCACACCGTCTGCAACAAAAATCAGGGCATTCACGCAACACATGGTCAGGCTGGAGACACCCCCTGCACACCTTCACTTGCCTGTCATGAATGACCCTAAAATATTCAGGCCCCCCCGCCGTGTTAAACCTGACGGAATATGGTAGAGAACGCACTTGGTTTGTAAAGCGGACCTTTACAAAACTCGTCCCATCAGCTATGTTTGTCCCCGGCCACATCCGTCTCCTCACCTCGGACACGGCCGAAACACCCCAAGCGAGTAGCTTCTGAGGGATTTCCTTATCCTCAATGTAAGCTGGCAGGCCCAGGAAAGACACAACAAGTTCGTCCACACAGATATCCCTCCCGTGAACCCTAGTTTCCCCGATCTTAAACCCATCTAACAATTTATCCTTGGCCACCTGGGATGCCACAGTCATTTCGAACCTGTCTTTGGTAATCATTCGACAGGCCAGAATTGTACCACAGACTTCCTTGTTAGCCCTCAGCAGAGCCAACGGAGACAGACCAGCACCACCTTCGAGCTCCAAAAACACCGTCAGCTCTTTATCGAAACACACCTTACGCTTGTGCACCACACTCATACCACTTCGAACATCATCCGCACCCACATCACTGCCAACCATCCTGCCAGAAAACTCACCATTCACCATTCCAGACATCCTGGGCCCAGCAAAGGCCACATACATTCCAACAGTCGAAACAAAGCAAAAAGCTCTGGGGGGGGGAATAAACCCTCCTTCACAGCCAAGGAAGCTGGGAGGAGAAGAAACTGAAAACTAACAAAAAAATAAAGAAAAATTAACCAAAACAAATTCAAAAACAGACAAAGAAAGAACACAAAACCACATAATGGGGAGCACACAGCCCAACTGACACACACAGGCACAATCAGCTCAGCTGCAACCAATCAACCAATCAATCGGGCATTCTCAGGGTAGTATGGCCGTAAGCCGAGAAAAAGAAAACAGTTGACTCTTTTAAAGGTTACACTCGTCTAAACTTGGGACAGAAAAACATTTCGACTGCATGTTCAGCTCTCATCCTGTCAGTTTAGCGTAAGGCTGTCTGTTAGCAAGTAGCTAGTGTACTTGAGGTCTTTTGTGAAAGTTGACTTTTGCCATGGAGGTGCAAAAAAAAAGCTTACAGCACCTGGTATTCCCAGGCGGTGTCCCATCCAAGTACTAACCAGGCCCGACCCTGCTTAGCTTCCGAGATCGGACGTTCTCAGGGTAGTATGGCCGCAAGCCGAGAAAAAGAAAACAGTTGACTCTTTTAAAGGTTACACTCGTCTAAACTTGGGACAGAAAAACATTTTGACTGCATGTTCAGCTCTCATCCTGTCAGTTTAGCGTGCGGCTGTCTGTTAGCAAGTAGCTAGTGTACTTGAGGTCTTTTGTGAAAGTTTACTTTTGCCATGGAGGTGCAAAAAAAAAGCTTACAGCACCTGGTATTCCCAGGGGGTCTCCCATCCAAGTACTAACCAGGCCCGACCCTGCTTAGCTTCCGAGATCAGACGAGATCGGGCGTTCTTTTTATTTTATTTTATTTTTTTTATTATCAAAATACAAACACAGAAATACACATTCATTTACAAACCCACGAAAACCACACCACTAACAACTAGGCACAAAAAAACCTCTAAGTAACCAAAGCCACTGTCATAATGACAGGGGAGATTCGCCGAATCTGGAGTTTGGGGGCAAACCATCAGTGGGCGGGAATCCCTCAAATGTTCAGCTGGGGGAGTCCAGATGTATCCAAAAAAAATAAGTCGTTACGTTGAAAAAAAGTGTTCACGAACTCGTGCTCTCTGACGGCATGGAGATGGCGGATATGGGCTGCCAAAAGTCTCACAAAGACAGCCCAGTGGTCAGCAGTCCTGGCGTCATAGAGGTGTATGTTGCGCACCAGGTACACAGCATATCTCCCGAAGGACAGGCACAGATGAAGAGCCTCCCAGTTTATTCCGCCAGCCGAATCAGCTCTCTGGACATCCCGACAGATGGGGCCGAAAAGCAGAAACCAGGGCTCGTCCATGTCCTCCGCACCGACCGCCGGCGGTGGGAGTCTCAGACCCAATTTCCTGACGAGGAGGTCCTGCAGCCTGGTCCAGAAGCACCGCACCGCCGGACACCGGAACATGAGGTGGAGCAGATCTTCTGGCACTCCTCCGCACACTGGACAGTCCCGACTAAACCTGTCGGGCTGAATACTTTGTAACATACAGCATGTAAAAACGAGTCAATGTCTCAATTTAAAAACAAAATTACCGGCCATGTGGGTCCGCATGCACTAAAGAAGACCCGCCGAAAACACCCGGCTTAACTAGGACAGCCACACCACGGGAGTGTGCAGAGCCCAAAGAACAGTACAAAACACCAATGTCCATATCCTCTACCTTGCGAAGATGCTCCGCCTCCCACCACGTCTCCTGGATGCACAGCACGTCCCAGGTGGTGTCGTGAAACACACTGTGCATCTTTTCCCTATTCCTCAAGCTCCGGGCATGAATGGAGACTAGGAAGAGCGTCATTAGGAAGAAAAAAAGGAGTTGAACCATCATCCTGACGCAGACTACCGTTTAGACTTCTTGTTCGTCTTTGTCGGGGCGACCTCATTCCCTTGGGGATCGACGCCCGTAGGAACAGTTGTGGCATCTACAGTGGCAGACTCAGAACGGGCAGTGCCGCATGAAACGGGGCCTTCACCCTGCAGCCCTGACCGCCGATCACTACCAGGCTGCGTCTCACAAAACCCATCGGCATGTTTCGACCCAACCCTCCCGGTCGGTGATCTGGACCTGTCACTACTCAGACAGTGGCCGCCTATGCGGCACCCGACCCCTGCTGCCCGCCCTCGAGCGCTGAGACTTGGGAGTCTGGCCTGACTTCAGTGCCTGCTCCCCCGCTTCAGGGGTAAGGTGTGGAGCCAGATCCTCACCCATCCCCCTCCCCGGTCCAGCCTCTGCCACCACGATATTAGAGGTAGGGCAGGACACTGCCTCCCCCCCTGCTCGGGGGCAGGACTGTGAGACATTTCACCAGCCCCCCCCACCACAGGCACCAATGCCACCGGGTCAGGTATACCCGGTTCCACATCCCGATCTAACAGGGCCTCTCTCAATCCAGGGCCGTGCTCTGCTTCAACCGTAGGTGGGGGACCCCCACCTCCTTCCTCCGGGTCAGAGGCGAGGTGGCCGGAGCATCCACACACAGAGGGATACTGATGACAGTCCTTACATTTAGCAGCCCTGGGCTCTGTACACTCCCGCGCATAATGGCCTTGGGCCCCCACACCGTCTGCAACAAAAATCAGGGCATTTACGCAACACATGGTCAGGCTGGAGACACCCCCTGCACACCTTCACTTGCCTGTCATGAATGACCCTAAAATATTCAGGCCCCCCCCGCCGTGTTAAACCTGACGGAATATGGTAGAGAACGCACTTGGTTTGTAAAGCGGACTTTTACAAACCTCGTCCCATCAGCTATGTTTGTCCCCGGCCACATCCGTCTCCTCACCTCGGACACGGCCGAAACATCCCAAGCGAGTAGCTTCTGCAGGATTTCCTCATCATCAATGTAAGCTGGCAGGCCCAGGAAAGACACAACAAGTTCGTCCACACAGATATCCCTCCCGTGAACCCTAGTTTCCCCGATCTTAAATCCATCTAACAATTTATCCTTGGCCACCTGGGATGCCACAGTCATTTCGAACCTGTCCTTGGTAATCATTCGACAGGCCAGAACTGTACCACAGACTTCCTTGGTAGCCCTCAGCAGAGCCAACGGAGACAGACCAGCACCACCTTCGAGCTCCAAAAACACCGTCAGCTCTTTATCGAAACACACCTTACGCTTGTGCACCACACTCATACCACTTCGAACATCATCCGCACCCACATCACTGCCAACCATCCTGCCAGAAAACTCACCATTCACCATTCCAGACATCCTGGGCCCAGCAAAGGCCACATCCATTCCAACAGTTGAAACAAAGCAAAAAGCTCTGGGGGGGGGGGGGGGGGGAAATAAACCCTCCTCCACAGCCAAGGAAGCTGGGAGGAGAAGAAACTGAAAACTAACAAAAGAATAAAGAAAAATTAACCAAAACAAATTCAAAAACAGACAAAGAAAGAACACAAAACCACATAATGGGGAGCACACAGCCCAACTGACACACACAGGCACAATCAGCTCAGCTGCAACCAATCAACCACACCTGGGCGTTCTCAGGGTAGTATGGCCGTAAGCCGAGAAAAAGAAAACAGTTGACTCTTTTAAAGGTTACACTCGTCTAAACTTGGGACAGAAAAACATTTTGACTGCATGTTCAGCTCTCATCCTGTCAGTTTAGCGTGCGGCTGTCTGTTAGCAAGTAGCTAGTGTACTTGACGTCTTTTGTGAAAGTTTACTTTTGCCATGGAGGTGCAAAAAAAAAGCTTACAGAACCTGGTATTCCCAGGCGGTCTCCCATCTAAGTACTAATCAGGCCCGACCCTGCTTAGCTTCCGAGATTGGACGAGATCGGGCGTTCTCAGGGTAGTATGGTCGTAAGCCGAGAAAAAGAAAACAGTTGACTCTTTTAAAGGTTACACT